>NC_079495.1:54128639-54255382 GCF_030052815.1 Hevea brasiliensis | reverse complement strand
GTAACTAAATATCACCTAAAATTGATAAAATTTTGCACTAAATATGCAATCTGTCTGGATTTAGTGAATTGACCATATCTTGGTCTATACAACTTAGAATGACCTGAAATTTTGCCCAGAGTGCAATAAGACATAGAGCTATAATTCATATGAAGACACCAAAGCCCTAAAATGGCAAGAACCAAGTCAAATAGCCTGCACAAGTGTGGGTACCAAAACTGCCAGAACTAAATATCACCTAAAATTGATCAAATTTTGCACTAAAGATGCAATCTGTTTGGCTTTAGTGAATTGACCATATATTGGACTATACAACTCAGAATGACCTCAAAATTTGCCCAGAGTGCAATAAGACATAGAGCTACAATTCTTATGACGACACCAAAGCCCAAAAATGGCAAGAACCAAGTCAAATAGCCTGCACAAGTTTGGGTACCAAAACTGCCAGAACTAAGTATCACCTAAAATTGATCAAATTTTGCACTAAAGATGCAATCTGTCTGGCTTTAGTGAATTGACCATATATTGGACTATACAACTCAGAATGACCTCAAAATTTGCCTAGAGTGCAATAAAACATAGAGCTTCAATTCTTATGACGACACCAAAGCCTAAAAATGGCAAGAACCAAGTCAAATAGCTTGCACAGGTTCGGGTACCAAAACTGCCAGAACTAAATGTCACTTAAAATTGACCAAATTTGGCATTAATGATGCAATCTATCTAGCTTTAGTGAACTGACCATATCTTGGTCTGTACAACTCAGAATGACCTGATATTTTACCCAGAGTGCAACAAGACATAGAGCTACAATTCTTATGAAGACACCAAAGCCCAAAAATGGAAAGAACCAGGTCAAATAGCTTGCACAAATACGGGAACCAAAACTGCCAGAACTAAATGTGACCTAAAATAGACCAAAATTTCAACTAAAGGTGCAATCTGTCCAGCTTTAGTAAATTGGCCATATCTTGGTATATATAACTCGTAATGACTAAATTTTGCCCAGAGTGCAATAAGACATAGAGCTACAATTCTATGAAGAGACAAAGCCCAAATATGGGAAGAACCAAGTCAAATAGCTTGCACAATTTTAGGTACCAAAACTGCCAGAACTAAATGTGACCTAAAATTGACAAAATTTTGCACTAAAGATGCAATCTGTCAAGCTTTAATAAATTGACCATATCTTGGTCTATACAACTCAAAATGACCTGAAATTTTGCCCAGAGTTCAATAAGACATAGAGCTACAATTCATATGAAGACACTAAAGCCCAAAAATGGCAAGAACCAAGTCAAATTGCTTGCACAAGATCGTACCAAAACTGCTAGAACTAAATGTGACCTAAAATTGACCAAATTTTCCACTAAAGATGCAATTTGTCCAGCCTTAGTGAATTAACCATATCTTAGTCTATACAACTCAGAATGACCTAAAATTTTGCCCAGAGTGCAATAAGAAATAGAGCTAAAAATACTTATGAAGACACCAAAGCCCAAAATGGCAAGAACCAAGTCAAATAGCTTGCACAATTTCGGGTACAAAACTGCCAAAACTAAATGTGACCTAAAATTAGCAAAATTTTGCACTAAAGATGCAATTTGTCGAGCTTTAATAAATTGACCATATCTTGGTCTATACAACTTAGAATGACCTGAAATTTTGCCCAGAGTGCAATAAGACATAGAGCTATAATTTTATAAAGACACCAAAGCCCAAAATGGCAAGAACCAAGTCAAATAGCTTGCACAAGTTCAGTACCAAAACGCAGAACTAAATGTGACCTAAAATTGATCAAATTTTGCACTAAAGATGCAATCTGTCGAGCTTTAGTAAATTGACCATATCTTGGTCTATACAACTCGAATGACTGAATTTTTGTCCAGAGTGTAATAAGACATAGAGCTACAATTATTATGAAGACACCAAAGCTCAAAAATGGAAAGAACCAAGTCAAATAGCTTGCACAAGTTCGGGTACAAAACTGCAAGATTTAAATGTGACCTAAAATTGACCAAATTTTGCACTAAAGGTGCAATGTCTAACTATAGTAAATTGACCATAACTTGGTCTATAGAACTCGTAATGACTCAAATTTTTCACAGAGTGCAATAAGACATAGAGCTACAATTCTTACGAAGAGAATAAAGCCTAAATATGGCAAGAACCAAGTCAAATAGCTTGCACAATATGGGTACCAAACCGCAGAACTAAAAGTGACCTAAAATTGACCAAAATTTGCACTAAAGGTGCAATCTGTCCATATTTAGTAAATTGACCATATCTTGGTCTATACAACTCAGAATGACCTGAAATTTTTTTCCGAGTGCAATAAGACATAGAGCTACAATTCTTATGAAGACACCAAAGCCAAAAAATGGAAAGAACCAAGTCAAATAGCTTGCAAAATTTCGGGTAACAAAATTGCCAGAACTAAATGTCACCTAAAATTGACCAAATTTTGCACTAAAGGTGCAATCTTTCCAGCTTTACTAAATTGACCATATCATGGTCTATACAACTCAGAATGACCTGAAATTTTGCCCAGAGTGCAATATGACATAGAGCTACAATTCTAATTTAGACACCAAAGCCCAAAAATGGCAAGAACCAAGTCAAATAGCTTGCACAAGTTCGGGTACCAAAACTACCATAGCTAAATATGACTTGAAATTGACCAAATTTTGCACTAAAGGTGTAATCTGTCCAGCTTGAGTTAATTGACCATATCTTGGTCTATACAACTCTGAATGACCTGAAATTTTACCCAGAGTGTAATAAGATATAGAGCTACAATTCTTACGAAGACACCAAGCCCAAAAATTAAAAGAACCAAGTCAAATAGCATGCACAAGTTCGGGAAGTGAAACTGCCAGAACTAAATGTGACCTAAAATTGAGCAAATTTTGCACTAAAGGTGTAATCTGTCCAGCTTTAGTTAATTGACCATATCTTGGTCTATACAACTCAGAATAACCTGAAATTTTGCCCAGAGTGCAATAAGACATGGAGCTACAATTCTTATGAAGACACCAAGCCAAAAAATGGAAAGAACCAAGTCAAATAGCTTGCACAAGTTCGGGTACAAACCGCTGAACTAAATGTGACCTAAAATTGACCAAATTTTGTACTAAAGATGCAATCACCTTTATAGCAAATTGACCATGTCTTAGTCTATACAACTCAGAATGACCTGAAATTTTACCCAGAGTGCAACAAGACATAGAGCTACAATTCTTATGAAGACACCAAAGCCCAAAAAAGGCAAGAACAAAGTCAAAAAGCTTGCACAAGTTTGGGTGCCAAAACTGCCAGAACTAAATGTCACCTAAAATTGACCAAATTTTGCACTAATGGTGCAATCTGTCCAGCTTTAGTTAATTGACCATATCATGGTCTATACAACTCAGAATGACCTGAAATTTTGCCCAGAGTGCAATAAGACATAGAGTTACAATTCTTATTGAGACACCAAAGCCCAAAAACGGAAAGAACCAAGTCAAATAGCTTGCACAAATTCGGAACAAAACTGCGAACTAAATATGACCTAAAATTGACCAAATTTTTCACTAAAGATGCAATCATTCAGCTTTAGTAAATTGACCATATCTTGGTCTATACAACGAATGAAATTTTGCATAGAGTGCAATAAGACATAGAGCTACAATTTTAATGAAGATACTAAAGCCCAAAAATGGCAAGAACCAAGTCAAATAGCTTGCACAATTTTCGGGCACCAAAACTGCCAAAACTAAAAGTCACCTAAAATTGACCAAATTTTGCACTAAAGATGCAATATATCTAGCTTTAGTAAATTGACCATATCTTGGTCTATACAACTCAGAATGAGTGAAATTTTGCCCATTGTGCAATAAGACATAGAGCTACAATTCTTATGAAGACACCAAAGCCCAAAATGGAAAGAACCAAGTCAAATAGCTTGCACAAGTTCGGATACAAACCGCGAACTAAATGTGACCTAAAATTGACTAAATTTTGCACTAAAGGTGCAATCAGCTTTAGTAAATTGACAATATCTTGGTCTATATAACTCAAAATGACTGAAATTTTGCCCAGAGTGCAATAAGACATAGAGCTACAATTTTATGAAGACACTAAAGCCCAAAAATGGCAAGAACCAAGTCTAATAGCTTGCACATGTTCGGGTACCAAAACGCAGAACTAAATGTGACCTAAAATTGAACAAATTTTGCACTAAAGATGCAATCTGTCTAGCTTTAGTAAATTGACCATATCTTAGTCTATACAACTCAGAATGACATGAAATTTTCCCAGAGTGCAATAAGACATAGAGCTACAATTTTATGAAGACACCAAAGCCCAAAAATGGAAAGAACCAAGTCAAATAGCTTGCACATGTTCGGGTACCAAAACTACCAGAACTAAATATCACTTAAAATTGATCAAATTTTACACTAAAAATGCAATCTGTCAGGCTTTAGTGAATTGACCATGTCTTGATCTATACAACTTAGAATGACCTAAAATTTTTCCCAGAGTGCAATAAGACATAGAGCTATAATTATTACGAAGACACCAAAGCCCAAAAATGGCAAGAACCAAGTCAAATAGCTTGCACAAGTTCGGTACAAAACCGCGAACTAAATATCACCTAAAATTGATCAAAATTTTGCACTAAAGATGCAATCTATTGAGCTTTAGTGAATTGACCATATATTGGTCTATACAACTCAGAATGACCTCAAAATTTGCCCAGAGTGCAATAAGACATAGAGCTACAATTCTTATGAAGACAACATAGGCCAAAAATGGCAAGAACCAAGTCAAATAGCTTGCACAAGTTCGAGTACCAAAACTGCCAGAACTAAATGTCACCTAAAATTGACCAAATTTGGCATTAATGATGCAATCTGTCTAGCTTTAGTGAATTGATCATATCTTGGTCTATTCAACTCAGAATGACCTGATATTTTGCTCAGAGTGCAATAAGACATAGAGCTACAATTTTTATGAAGAAACCAAAGCACAAAAAAGGAAAGAACCAAGTCAAATAGCTTGCACAATTTTGGGAACCAAAACTACCAGAACTAAATGTGACCTAAAATTGACCAAATTTTGCACTAAAGGTGCAATCTGTCCAGCTTTAGTAAATTGAACATATCTTGGTCTATGCAACTCAGAATGACCTGAAATTTTGCCCAGAGTGTAATAAGACATAAAGCTACAATTCTAATGAAGACACCAAAGCCCAAAAATGGAAAGAACCAAGTCAAATAGCTTGCACAAGTTCGGATACAAAAATTGCCAGAACTAAATGTGACCTAAAATTGACCAAATTTTGTACTAAAGGTGCAATCTGCCCAGCTATAGTAAATTGATCATAACTTGGTTTATAGAACTCAGAATGACCTGAAAATTTGCCCAGAGTGCAATAAGACATAGAGCTACAATTCTTATGCAGACACCAAAGCCCAAAAATGGCAAGAACCAAGTCAAATAGCTTGCATAAGTTCGGGTACCAAAACTGCCAGAACAAAATGTGACCTAAAATTCACCAAATTTTACACTAAAGATGCAATTTGTCTGGCTTTAGTAAATTAACCATATCTTGGTCTACACAACCCAGAATGAATTGAAATTTTGCCCATAGTACAATAAGACATAGAGCTATAATTCTTATGAAGACACCAAAGCCCAAAAATGGCAAGAACCAAGTCAAATAGCTTGCACAAGTTCGGGTACCAGAACGGCCAGAAATAAATATGACCTAAAATTGACTAAATTTTGCACTAAAGGTGCAATCTGTCCAGCTTTAGTAAATTGACCATATCTTGGTCTATACAATTCAGAATGACCTGAAATTTTGCCCAGAGTGCAATAAGACATAGAGCTACAATTCTTATGAAGACACCAAAGCCTAAAAATGGCAAGAACCAACTCAAATAACTTGCAAAACTTTGGGTACCAAAACTGCCAGAACTAAATGTGACCTAAAATTGACCAAATTTTGCACTAAAGGTGCAATCTGTCCAACTTTAGTAAATTGACCATATCTTGGTCTATACAACTCAGAATGACATGAAATTTTGCCCAGAGTGCAATAAGACATAGAGCTACAATTCTTATGAAGACATCAAAGCCTAAAAATGGTAAGAACAAAGTCAAATAGCTTGCACATGTTCGGGTACCAAAACTGCCAGAACTAAATATCACCAAAAATTGATCAAATTTTGCACTAAAGATGCAATCTGTCTGGCTTTAGTGAAATGACCATATCTTGGTCTATACAACTCAGAATGACCTGAAATTTTGTCCAGAGTTCAATAAGACATAGAGCTACAATTCTTATGAAGACACCAAAGCCTAAAAATGGCAAGAACCAACTCAAATCGTTAGCACAAGCTTTGGTACCAAAACTGCCCGAACTAAATATCACCAAAAATTGATCAAATTTTGCAGTAAGGATGCAATCTGTCCAGCTTTAGTAAATTGTCCATATCATGGTCTATACAACTCAGAATGACCTGAAATTTTGCCCATAGTGTAATAAGACATAGAGCTAAAATTCATATGAAGACACCAACGCCCAAAAATGGCAAGAACCAAGTCAAATAGCTTGCACTAGTTTGGGTACCAAAACTGCCAGAACTAAATGTGACCTAAAATTGACCAAATTTTGCACTAAATATGCAATCTGTCAAGCTTTAGTGTATTGACCATATCTTAGTCTATACAACTTAGAATGACCTGAAATTTTGCCTAGAGTGCAATAAGATATAGAGCTAAAATTCTTATGAAAACACGAAAGCCCAAAAATGTCAAGAACCAAGTCAAATAGCTTGCACATATTCGGGTACCAAAATAACCAGAACTAAATATCACCTAAAATTGATAAAATTTTGCACTAAAAATGCAATCTGTCTGGATTTAGTGAATTGACCATATCTTGGTCTATACAACTTAGAATGACCTGAAATTTTGCCCAGAGTGCAATAAGACATAGAGCTATAATTCATATGAAGACACCAAAGCCATAAAATGGCAAGAACCAAGTCAAATAGCCTGCACAAGTGTGGGTACCAAAACTGCCAGAACTAAATATCACCTAAAATTGATCAAATTTTGCACTAAAGATGCAATCTGTCTGGCTTTAGTGAATTGACCATATATTGGACTATACAACTCAGAATGACCTCAAAATTTGCCCAGAGTGCAATAAAACATAGAGCTTCAATTCTTATGACGACACCAAAGCCCAAAAATGGCAAGAACCAAGTCAAATAGCTTGCACAGGTTCGGGTACCAAAACTGCCAGAACTAAATGTCACTTAAAATTGACCAAATTTGGCATTAATGATGCAATCTATCTAGCTTTAGTGAATTGACCATATATTGGTCTGTACAACTCAGAATGACCTGATATTTTACCCAGAGTGCAACAAGACATAGAGCTACAATTCTTATGAAGACACCAAAGCCCAAAAATGGAAAGAACCAAGTCAAATAGCTTGCACAAATACGGGAACCAAAACTGCCAGAACTAAATGTGACATAAAATAGACCAAAATTTCAACTAAAGGTGCAATCTGTCCAGCTTTAGTAAATTGGCCATATCTTGGTCTATATAACTCAGAATGACCTGAAATTTTACCCAGAGTGCAATAAGACATAGAGCTACAATTCTTATGAAGACACCAAAGCACAAAAATGGCAAGAACTAAGTCAAATAATTTGCACTATTTCAGGAACCAAAACTACCAGAACTAAATTTGACCTAAAATTGAACAAATTTTGCACTAAAGGTGCAATCTGTCCAGCTTTAGAAAATTGACCATGTCTTGGTCTATACAACTCAGAATGACCTGAAATTCTGCCCAGAGTGCAATAAGACATAGAGCTACAATTCTTATGAAGAGACGAAAGCCCAAATATGGCAAGAACCAAGTCAAATAACTTGCACAATTTCAGGTACCAAAACTGCCAGAACTGAATGTGACCTAAAATTGACAAAATTTTGCACTAAAGATGCAATCTGTCGAGCTTTAATAAATTGACCATATCATGGTCTATACAACTCATAATGACCTGAAATTTTGCCCAGAGTGCAATAAGACATAGAGCTAAAATTCATATGAAGACACTAAAGCCCAAAAATAGCAAGAACCAAGTCAAATAGCTTGCACTAGTTCAGGTACCAAAACTGCTAGAACTAAATGTGACCTAAAATTGACCAAATTTTCCACTAAAGATGCAATTTGTCCAGCCTTAGTGAATTAACCATATCTTAGTCTATACAACTCAGAATGACCTAAAATTTTGCCCAGAGTGCAATAAGAAATAGAGCTAAAAATACTTATGAAGACACGAAAGCCCAAAAATGGCAAGAACCAAGTCAAATAGCTTGCACAATTTTGGGTACGAAAACTGCCAAAACTAAATGTGACCTAAAATTAGCAAAATTTTGCACTAAAGATGCAATTTGTCGAGCTTTAATAAATTAACCATATCTTGGTCTATACAACTTAGAATGACCTGAAATTTTGCCCAGAGTGCAATAAGATATATAGCTATAATTCTTATAAAGACACCAAAGCCCAAAAATGGCAAGAACCAAGTCAAATAGCTTGCACAAGTTCAGGTACCAAAACTGCCAGAACTAAATGTGACCTAAAATTGATCAAATTTTGCTCAAAAGATGCAATCTGTCGAGCTTTAGTAAATTGACCATATCTTGGTCTATACAAATCAGAATGACCAGAATTTTTGTCCAGAGAGTAATAAGACATAGAGCTACAATTATTATGAATGCACCAAAGCAGAAAAATGGAAAGAACCAAGTCAAATAGCTTGCGCAAGTTCAGGTACAAAAACTGCAAGATTTAAATGTAACCGAAAATTGACCAAATTTTGCACTAAAGGTGCAATCTGTCTAACTATAGTAAATTGACCATAACTTGGTCTATAGAACTCAGAATGACCTGAAATTTTTCACAGAGTGCAATGAGACATAGAGCTACAATTCTTATGAGGAGAATAAAGCCTAAATATGGCAAGAACCAAGTCAAATAGCTTGCACAATATGGGTGCCAAAACTGCCAGAACTAAATGCGACCTAAAATTGACCAAAATTTGCACTAAAGGTGCAATCTGTCCAGATTTAGTAAATAGACCATATCTTGGTCCATACGACTCAGAATGACCAGAAATTTTTCCCAGAGTGCAACAAGACATAGAGCTACAATTCTTATGACGACACCAAAGCCTAGAAATGGAAAGAACCAAGTCAAATAGCTTGCAAAATTTCGGGTAACAAAATTGCCAGAACTAAATGTCACCTAAAATTGACCAAATTTTGCACTAATGATGCAATCTGTCAAGCTTTAGTGAATTGACCATATCTTGGTCTGTACAACTCTGAATGACCTAAAATTTTGCCCAGGGTGCAATAGGACATAGAGCTATAATTCTTATTAAGACACTAAAGCCCAAAAATAGAAAGAACCAAGTCAAATAGCTTGCACAAATTCGGGTACCAAAACTGCCAGAACTAAATGTGACTTAAAATTGACTAAATTTTACGCTAAAGGTGCAATCTGTCCAGCTTTAGTGAATTGACCATATCTTGGTCTATAAAACTCAGAATGACCAGAAATTTTGCCCAGAGTGCAATAAGACATAAAGCTACAATTCTTATGCAGACACCAAAGCCCAAAAATGGAAAGAACCAAGTTAAATAGCTTGCACAATTTCGGGAACCAAAACTGCCAGATCTAAATGTGACCTAAAATTGACCAAATTTTGTACTAAAGGTGCAATCTGTCTAGCTTTAGTAAATTGAACATATCTTGGTCTATGGAACTCAGAATGACCTGAAATTTTGCTCAGAGTGCAATAAGACATAGAGCTACAATTCTTATGAAGACACCAAAGCCCAAAAAAGGAAAGAACCAAGTCAAATAGCTTGCACAAGTTCGGGTACAAAAACTGTCAGAACTAAATGTGACCTAAAATTGACCAAATTTTGTACTAAAGGTGCAATCTGCCCAGCTATAGTAAATTGATCATAACTTGGTCTATAGAACTCAAAATGACCTGAAATGTTGCCCAGAGTGCAATACGACATAGAGCTATAATTTTTATGCGGACACCAAAGCCCAAAAATGGCAAGAACCAAGTCAAATAGCTTGCACACGTTCGGGTACCAAAATTGCCAGAACTAAATGTCACCTAAAATTAACCAAATTTTGCACTAAAGATGCAATCTGTCTAGCTTTAGTGAATTGACCATATCTTGGTCTATACAACTTAGAATGACATGAAATTTTGCCCAGAGTGCAATAAGGCATAGAGTTACAATTCTTATGAAGACACCAAAGCCGAAAAATGGAAAGAACTAAGTCAAATAGCTTGCACAAGTTCTGGAACAAAAACTGCCAGAACTAAATATGACCTAAAATTGACCAAATTTTTCACTAAAGTGCAATCTGTCCAGCTTTAGTGCATTGGCCATATCTTATGAAATTTTGCCCAGAGTGCAACAAGACATAGAGTGCAAAATTTATGAAGACACGAAGGCCCAAATATGGCAAGAACCAAGTCAAATAGCTTGCACAATTTTAGGTACCAAAACTGCCAAAACTAAATGTGACCTAAAATTGACCAAATTTTGCACTAAAGATGCAATCTGTCGAGCTTTAATAAATTGACCATATCTTGGTCTATACAACTCAGAATGACCTGAAATTTTGCCCAAAGTGCAATAAGATATAGAGAAAAAATTCTAAAGAGGACACGAAAGCCCAAAAATGGAAAGAACCAAGTCAAATAGCTTGCACAAGTTCGGATACAAAAACTGCCAGAACTAAATGTGACCTAAAATTGACCAAATTTTGTACTAAAGGTGCAATCTGCCCAGCTATAGTAAATTGATCATAACTTGGTCTATAGAACTCAGAATGACCTGAAATTTTGCCCAGAGTGCAATAAGACATAGAGCTACAATTTTTATGTGGACACCAAAGCCCAAAAAAGGCAAGAACCAAGTCTAATAACTTACACATGTTCGGGTTCCAAAACTGCCAGAGCTAAATGTCACCTAAAATTAACCAAATTTTGCACTAAAGATGCAATCTGTCTAGCTTTAGTGAATTGACCATATCTTGGTCTATACAACTCAGAATGACATGAAATTTTCCCTAGAGTGCAACAAGACATAGAGCTACAATTCTGATGAAGACACCAAAGCAGAAAAATGGAAAGAACCAAGTCAAATAGCTTGGACAAGTACGGGAACCAAAAGTACCAGAACTAAATGTGACCTAAAATTGACCAAATTTTCCACTAAAGGTGCAATCTGTCCAGCTTTAGTAAATTGGCCATATCTTGGTCTATATAACTCAGAATGACCTGAAATTCTGCCCAGAGTGCAATAAGACATAGAGCTAAAATTCTTATGAGACACAAAAGCCCAAATATGGCAAGAACCAAGTCAAATAGATTGCACAATTTCAGGTACAAAAACTGCCAGAACTAAATGTGACCTAAAATTGACAAAATTTTGTACTAAAGATGCAATCTATTGAGCTTTAATAAATTGACCATATCATGGTCTATACAACTCAGAATGACCTGAAATTTTGCCCATAGTGTAATAAGACATAGAGCTAAAATTCATATGAAGACACCAAAACCAAAAAATGGCAAGAACCAAATCAAATAGCTTGCACTAGTTTGGGTACCAAACCGCTGAACTAAATGTGACTTAAAATTGACCAAATTTTCCGCTAAAGGTGCAATCTGTCCAGCTTTAGTAAATTGGCCATATCTTGGTCTATATAACTCAGAATGACCTGAAATTCTGCCCAGAGTGCAATAAGACATAGAGCTAAAATTCTTATGAAGACACAAAAGCCCAAATATGGCAAGAACCAAGTCAAATAGCTTGCAAAATTTCAGGTACAAAAACTGCCAGAACTAAATGTGACCTAAAATTGACAAAATTTTGTACTAAAGATGCAATCTGTCGAGCTTTAATAAATTGACCATATCATGGTCTATACAACTCAGAATGACCTGAAATTTTGCCCATAGTGTAATAAGTCATAGAGCTAAAATTCATATGAAGACACCAAAGCCCAAAAATGGCAAGAACCAAGTAAAATAGCTTGTAAAAGTTTGGGTACCAAAACTGCCAGAACTAAATGTGACCTAAAATTGACCAAATTTTACACTAAAGATGCAATCTGTCTAGCTTTAGTAAATTGACCATATCTTAGTCTATACAACTCATAATGACCTCAAATTTTTCCCAGAGTGCAATAAGACATAGAGCTACAATTCTTATGCAGACACCAAAGCCCAAAAATGGCAAGAACCAAGTCAAATAGCTTGCATAAGTTCGGGTACCAAAACTGCCAGAACAAAATGTGACCTAAAATTCACCAAATTTTACACTAAAGATGCAATCTGTCTGGCTTTAGTAAATTAACCATATCTTGGCCTAGACAACCCAGAATGAATTGAAATTTTGCCCATAGTACAATAAGACATAGAGCTATAATTCTTATGAAGACACCACAGCACAAAAATGGCAACAACTAAGTCAAATGGCTTGCACTAGTTCGGGTACCAAAACTGCCGCAACAAAATATGACCTAAAATTGACAAAATTTTGCACTAAAGGGACAATCTATCCAGCTTTAGTAAATTGACCATATCTTGGTCTATACAATTCAGAAAGACATGAAATTTTGCCCAGAGTGCAATAAGACATAGAGCTACAATTCTTATGAAGACACTAAAGCCTAAAAATGGCAAGAACCAACTCAAATAACTTGCAAAACTTTGGGTACCAAAACTGCCAGAACTAAATGTGACCTAAAATTGACCAAATTTTGCACTAAAGGTGCAATCTGTCCAACTTTAGTAAATTGACCATATCTTGGTCTATACAGCTCAGAATGACATGAAATTTTGCCCAGAGTGCAATAAGACATAGAGCTACAATTCTTATGAAGACATCAAAGCCTAAAAATGGTAAGAACAAAGTCAAATAGCTTGCATATGTTCGGGTACCAAAACTGGCAGAACTAAATTTGAACTAAAATTGACCAAATTTTACAATAAAGATGCAATCTGTCTAGCTTTAGTAAATTGACCATATCTTGGTCTATACAACTCAGAATGAAGTGAAATTTTGTCCATTGTGCAATAAGACAAAGAGCTACAATTCTTATGAAGACACCAAAGCCCAAAAATGGCGAGAACCAAGTCAAATAGCTTGCACAAGTTCGGGTACCAAAACTGCCAGAACTAAATATGACTTAACATTGACTAAATTTTGCACTAAAGGTGCAATCTGTCCAGTTTCAGTAAATTGACAATATCTTGGTCTATATAACTCAAAATGACCTGAAATTTTGCCCAGAGTGCAATAAGACGTAGAGCTAGAATTCTTATGAAGACACTAAAGCCCAAAATGGCAAGAACAATGTTAAATAGCTTGCACAAGTTCAGGTACCAAAACTGCCAGAACTAAATGTGACCTAAAATTGAACAAAATTTGCACTAAAGGTGCAATCTGTCCAGCTTTAGTAAATTGACCGTATCTTAGTCTATACAACTTAGAATGACCTGAAATTTTGCCCAGAGTGCAATAAGACATAGAGCTACAATTTTTATGAAGACACCAAAGCCCAAAAATGCAAGAACCAAAACAAATAGCTTGCACATGTTCGGGTACCAAACTACGTAACTAAATATCACTTAAAATTGATCAAATTTTACACTAAAAATGCAATCTGTCTTGCTTTAGTGAATTGACCATGTCTTGATCTATACAACTTAGAATGACCTAAAATTTTTCCCAGAGTGCAATAAGACATAGAGCTATAATTATTACGAAGACACCAAATCCCAAAAATGGCAAGAACCAAGTCAAATAGCTTGCACAAGTTCGGGTACCAAAACTGCCAGAACTAAATATCACCTAAAATTGATCAAATTTTGCACTAAAGATGCAATCTGTCTGGCTTTAGTAAATTGGCCATATCTTGGTCTATGCAACTCAGAATGACCTGAAATTTTGCCCAGAGTGTAATAAGACATAAAGCTACAATTCTAATGAAGACACCAAAGCCCAAAAATGGAAAGAACCAAGTCAAATAGCTTGCACAAGTTCGGATACAAAAACTGCCAGAACTAAATGTGACCTAAAATTGACCAAATTTTGTACTAAAGGTGCAATCTGCCCAGCTATAGTAAATTGATCATAACTTGGTTTATAGAACTCAGAATGACCTGAAATTTTGCCCAGAGTGCAATAAGACATAGAGCTACAATTCTTATGCAGACACCAAAGCCCAAAAATGGCAAGAACCAAGTCAAATAGCTTGCATAAGTTCGGGTACCAAAACTGCCAGAACAAAATGTGACCTAAAATTCACCAAATTTTACACTAAAGATGCAATCTGTCTAGCTTTAGTAAATTGACCATATCTTAGTCTATACAACCTGGAATGAATTGAAATTTTGCCCATAGTACAATAAGACATAGAGCTATAATTCTTATGAAGACACCAAAGGCCAAAAATGGCAAGAACCAAGTCAAATAGCTTGCACAAGTTCGGGTACCAAACGCCGTAAATAAATATGACCTAAAATTGACTAAATTTTTGCACTAAAGGTGCAATCTGTCCAGCTTTAGTAAATTGACCATATCTTGGTCTATACAATTCAGAATGACCTGAAATTTTGCCCAGAGTGCAATAAGACATAGAGCTACAATTCTTATGAAGACACCAAAGCCTAAAAATGGCAAGAACCAACTCAAATAACTTGCAAAAGTTCGGGTACCAAAACTGCCAGAACTAAATGTGACCTAAAATTGACCAAATTTTGCACTAAAGGTGCAATCTGTCCAACTTTAGTAAATTGACCATATCTTGGTCTATACAACTCAGAATGACATGAAATTTTGCCCAGAGTGCAATAAGACATAGAGCTACAATTCTTATGAAGACATCAAAGCCTAAAAATGGTAAGAACAAAGTCAAATAGCTTGCACATGTTCGGGTACCAAAACTGCCAGAACTAAATATCACCAAAAATTGATCAAATTTTGCACTAAAGATGCAATCTGTCTGGCTTTAGTGAAATGACCATATCTTGGTCTATACAACTCAGAATGACCTGAAATTTTGCCCAGAGTTCAATAAGACATAGAGCTACAATTCTTATGAAGACACCAAAGCCTAAAAAGGGCAAGAACCAAGTCAAATCGTTAGCACAAGTTTGGTACCAAACTGCTGAACTAAATATCACCAAAAATTGATCAAATTTTGCAGTAAGGATGCAATCTGTCCAGCTTTAGTAAATTGTCCATATCATGGTCTATACAACTCAGAATGACCTGAAATTTTGCCCATAGTGTAGTAAGACATAGAGCTAAAATTCATATGAAGACACAAAAGCCCAAAATGGCAAGAACCAAGTCAAATAGCTTGCACAAGTTTGGGTACCAAAACCGCGAACTAAATGTGACCTAAAATTGACCAAATTTTATTTTGCACTAAAGATGCAATGTCCAGCTTTAGTAAATTGACCATTTTTTGGTATTTACATATCAGAATGACCAGAAATTTTGCCCAAAACGCAATAAGATATATAGCTACAATTATAATGAAGACAAAAAAGCCAAAAAATGGCAAGAACCAAGTCAATTAGCTTGCACATGTTCCGGTACCAAAATAACCAGAACTAAATATCACCTAAAATTGATAAAATTTTGCACTAAAGGTGCAATATGTCCAGCTTTAGAAAATTGACCATGTCTTGGTCTATACAACTCAGAATGACCTGAAATTTTGCCCAGAGTGCAATAAGACATAGAGAAACAATTCTAATAAAGACTCCAAAGCCCAAAAATGGCAAGAACCATGTCAAATAGCTTGCACAATTTCGGGCACCAAACCGCGTAACTAAATGTGACCTAAAATTGATCAAATTTTTCACTAAAGGTGCAATCTGTCCAGCTTTAGCAAATTGACCATATCTTGGTCTATACAACTCAGAATGACCTAAAATTTTGCCCAGAGTGCAATATGACATAGAGCTACAATTCCTATGTAGACACCAAAGCTCAAAAATGGCAAGAACCAAGTCAAATAGCTTACACAAGTTTGGGTGCAAAAACTGCCGGAACTAAATTTGACCTAAAATTGACCAAATTTTGCACTAAAGATGCAATCTGTCTAGCTTTAGTAAATTGACCATATCTTGGTCTATACAACTCAGAATGAACTAAAATTTTTCCCAGAGAACAATAAGACAAATAGCTATAATTCTTATGAAGACACCAAAGCCCTGAAATGAACAGAACAAAGTTAAATAGGTTGCACAAGTTCGGGTACCAAAACTGCCAGAACTAAAAGTGACCTAAAATTAACCAAATTTTGCACTAAAGATGCAATCTGTCAAGCTTTAGTAAATTGACCATATCTTGGTCTATACAACTCAGAATGACCTGAAATTTTGCCCAGAGTGCAATAAGACTTAGAGCTACAATTCTTATGTTGACACCAAAACCCAAAAATGGCAAGAACGCAGTCATATAGATTGCACAAGTTCGGGTACCTAAACTGCCAGAACTAAATATGACATTAAATTGACCAAATTTTCCAGTAAAGGTGCAATCTGTCCAGCTTTAGTAAATTGAACATATCTTGGTCTATGCAACTCAGAATGAGCTGAAATTTTGCCCAGAGTGTAATAAGACATAAAGCTACAATTCTAATGAAGACACCAAAGCCCAAAATGGCAAGAACCAAGTCAAATAGCTTGCACAATTTCGAAAACCAAACCGCAGAACTAAATGTCACCTAAAATTGACCAAATTTTGCACTAAAGGTGCAATCTGTCCAGCTTTAGAAAATTGAACATATCTTGGTCTATACAACTCAGAATGACTCAAATTTTGCCCAGAGTGCAATAAGACATAGCGCTACAATTCTAATGAAGACACCAAAGCCCAAAAATGGAAAGAACCAAGTCAAATAGCTTGCGCAAGTTCAGGTACAAAAACTGCAAGATTTAAATGTAACCGAAAATTGACCAAATTTTGCACTAAAGGTGCAATCTGTCTAACTATAGTAAATTGACCATAACTTGGTCTATAGAACTCAGAATGACCTGAAATTTTTCACAGAGTGCAATGAGACATAGAGCTACAATTCTTATGAGGAGAATAAAGCCTAAATATGGCAAGAACCAAGTCAAATAGCTTGCACAATATGGGTGCCAAAACTGCCAGAACTAAATGCGACCTAAAATTGACCAAATTTTGCACTAAAGGTGCAATCTGTCCAGATTTAGTAAATAGACCATATCTTGGTCCATACGACTCAGAATGACCAGAAATTTTTCCCAGAGTGCAACAAGACATAGAGCTACAATTCTTATGACGACACCAAAGCCTAGAAATGGAAAGAACCAAGTCAAATAGCTTGCAAAATTTCGGGTAACAAAACTGCCAGAACTAAATGTCACCTAAAATTGACCAAATTTTGCACTAATGATGCAATCTGTCAAGCTTTAGTGAATTGACCATATCTTGGTCTGTACAACTCTGAATGACCTAAAATTTTGCCCAGGGTGCAATAGGACATAGAGCTATAATTCTTATTAAGACACCAAAGCCCAAAAATAGAAAGAACCAAGTCAAATAGCTTGCACAAATTCGGGTACCAAAACTGCCAGAACTAAATGTGACTTAAAATTGACTAAATTTTGCGCTAAAGGTGCAATCTGTCCAGCTTTAGTGAATTGACCATATCTTGGTCTATAAAACTCAGAATGACCTGAAATTTTGCCCAGAGTGCAATAAGACATAGAGCTACAATTCTTATGCAGACACCAAAGCCCAAAAATGGAAAGAACCAAGTTAAATAGCTTGCACAATTTCGGGAACCAAAACTGCCAGATCTAAATGTGACCTAAAATTGACCAAATTTTGTACTAAAGGTGCAATCTGTCTAGCTTTAGTAAATTGAACATATCTTGGTCTATGGAACTCAGAATGACCTGAAATTTTGCTCAGAGTGCAATAAGACATAGAGCTACAATTCTTATGAAGACACCAAAGCCCAAAAAAGGAAAGAACCAAGTCAAATAGCTTGCACAAGTTCGGGTACAAAAACTGTCAGAACTAAATGTGACCTAAAATTGACCAAATTTTGTACTAAAGGTGCAATCTGCCCAGCTATAGTAAATTGATCATAACTTGGTCTATAGAACTCAGAATGACCTGAAATTTTGCCCAGAGTGCAATAAGACATAGAGCTACAATTTTTATGCGGACACCAAAGCCCAAAAAAGGCAAGAACCAAGTCAAATAGCTTGCAAATGTTCGGGTACAAAAATTGCCAGAGCTAAATGTCACCTAAAATTAACCAAATTTTGCACTAAAGATGCAATCTGTCTAGCTTTAGTGAATTGACCATATCTTGGTCTATACAACTCAGAATGACATGAAATTTTGCCCAGAGTGCAATAAGGCATAGAGTTACAATTCTTATGAAGACACCAAAGCCGAAAAATGGAAAGAACTAAGTCAAATAGCTTGCACAAGTTCTGGAACAAAAACTGCCAGAACTAAATATGACCTAAAATTGACCAAATTTTTCACTAAAGTGCAATCTGTCCAGCTTTAGTGCATTGGCCATATCTTGGTCTATACAACTCAGAATGACCTGAAATTTTGCCCAGAGTGCAACAAGACATAGAGCTACAATTCTTATGAAGACACGAAGGCCCAAATATGGCAAGAACCAAGTCAAATAGCTTGCACAATTTTAGGTACCAAAACTGCCAAAACTAAATGTGACCTAAAATTGACCAAATTTTGCACTAAAGATGCAATCTGTCGAGCTTTAATAAATTGACCATATCTTGGTCTATACAACTCAGAATGACCTGAAATTTTGCCCAAAGTGCAATAAGATATAGAGAAAAAATTCTAAAGAGGACACGAAAGCCCAAAAATGGAAAGAACCAAGTCAAATAGCTTGCACAAGTTCGGATACAAAAACTGCCAGAACTAAATGTGACCTAAAATTGACCAAATTTTGTACTAAAGGTGCAATCTGCCCAGCTATAGTAAATTGATCATAACTTGGTCTATAGAACTCAGAATGACCTGAAATTTTGCCCAGAGTGCAATAAGACATAGAGCTACAATTTTTATGTGGACACCAAAGCCCAAAAAAGGCAAGAACCAAGTCTAATAACTTACACATGTTCGGGTTCCAAAACTGCCAGAGCTAAATGTCACCTAAAATTAACCAAATTTTGCACTAAAGATGCAATCTGTCTAGCTTTAGTGAATTGACCATATCTTGGTCTATACAACTCAGAATGACATGAAATTTTCCCTAGAGTGCAACAAGACATAGAGCTACAATTCTGATGAAGACACCAAAGCAGAAAAATGGAAAGAACCAAGTCAAATAGCTTGGACAAGTACGGGAACCAAAAGTACCAGAACTAAATGTGACCTAAAATTGACCAAATTTTCCACTAAAGGTGCAATCTGTCCAGCTTTAGTAAATTGGCCATATCTTGGTCTATATAACTCAGAATGACCTGAAATTCTGCCCAGAGTGCAATAAGACATAGAGCTAAAATTCTTATGAGACACAAAAGCCCAAATATGGCAAGAACCAAGTCAAATAGATTGCACAATTTCAGGTACAAAAACTGCCAGAACTAAATGTGACCTAAAATTGACAAAATTTTGTACTAAAGATGCAATCTATTGAGCTTTAATAAATTGACCATATCATGGTCTATACAACTCAGAATGACCTGAAATTTTGCCCATAGTGTAATAAGACATAGAGCTAAAATTCATATGAAGACACCAAAGCCAAAAAATGGCAAGAACCAAATCAAATAGCTTGCACTAGTTTGGGTACCAAAACTGCCAGAACTAAATGTGACTTAAAATTGACCAAATTTTCCGCTAAAGGTGCAATCTGTCCAGCTTTAGTAAATTGGCCATATCTTGGTCTATATAACTCAGAATGACCTGAAATTCTGCCCAGAGTGCAATAAGACATAGAGCTAAAATTCTTATGAAGACACAAAAGCCCAAATATGGCAAGAACCAAGTCAAATAGCTTGCAAAATTTCAGGTACAAAAACTGCCAGAACTAAATGTGACCTAAAATTGACAAAATTTTGTACTAAAGATTCAATCTGTCGAGCTTTAATAAATTGACCATATCATGGTCTATACAACTCAGAATGACCTGAAATTTTGCCCATAGTGTAATAAGTCATAGAGCTAAAATTCATATGAAGACACCAAAGCCCAAAAATGGCAAGAACCAAGTCAAATAGCTTGCATAAGTTCGGGTACCAAAACTGCCAGAACAAAATGTGACCTAAAATTCACCAAATTTTACACTAAAGATGCAATCTGTCTAGCTTTAGTAAATTGACCATATCTTAGTCTATACAACTCATGATGACCTCAAATTTTTCCCAGAGTGCAATAAGACATAGAGCTACAATTCTTATGCAGACACCAAAGGCCAAAAATGGCAAGAACCAAGTCAAATAGCTTGCATAAGTTCGGGTACCAAAACTGCCAGAACAAAATGTGACCTAAAATTCACCAAATTTTACACTAAAGATGCAATCTGTCTGGCTTTAGTAAATTAACCATATCTTGGCCTAGACAACCCAGAATGAATTGAAATTTTGCCCATAGTACAATAAGACATAGAGCTATAATTCTTATGAAGACACCAAAGCCCAAAAATGGCAAGAACCAAGTCAAATAGCTTGCACAAGTTCGGGTACCAGAACGGCCAGAAATAAATATGACCTAAAATTGACTAAATTTTGCACTAAAGGTGCAATCTGTCCAGCTTTAGTAAATTGACCATATCTTGGTCTATACAATTCAGAAAGACATGAAATTTTGCCCAGAGTGCAATAAGACATAGAGCTACAATTCTTATGAAGACACTAAAGCCTAAAAATGGCAAGAACCAACTCAAATAACTTGCAAAACTTTGGGTACCAAAACTGCCAGAACTAAATGTGACCTAAAATTGACCAAATTTTGCACTAAAGGTGCAATCTGTCCAACTTTAGTAAATTGACCATATCTTGGTCTATACAACTCAGAATGACATGAAATTTTGCCCAGAGTGCAATAAGACATAGAGCTACAATTCTTATGAAGACATCAAAGCCTAAAAATGGTAAGAACAAAGTCAAATAGCTTGCACATGTTCGGGTACCAAAACTGGCAGAACTAAATTTGACCTAAAATTGACCAAATTTTACAATAAAGATGCAATCTGTCTAGCTTTAGTAAATTGACCATATCTTGGTCTATACAACTCAGAATGAAGTGAAATTTTGTCCATTGTGCAATAAGACAAAGAGCTACAATTCTTATGAAGACACCAAAGCCCAAAAATGGCGAGAACCAAGTCAAATAGCTTGCACAAGTTCGGGTACCAAAACTGCCAGAACTAAATATGACTTAACATTGACTAAATTTTGCACTAAAGGTGCAATCTGTCCAGTTTCAGTAAATTGACAATATCTTGGTCTATATAACTCAAAATGACCTGAAATTTTGCCCAGAGTGCAATAAGACGTAGAGCTAGAATTCTTATGAAGACACTAAAGCCCCAAAATGGCAAGAACAATGTTAAATAGCTTGCACAAGTTCAGGTACCAAAACTGCCAGAACTAAATGTGACCTAAAATTGAACAAAATTTGCACTAAAGGTGCAATCTGTCCAGCTTTAGTAAATTGATCGTATCTTAGTCTATACAACTTAGAATGACCTAAAATTTTTCCCAGAGTGCAATAAGACATAGAGCTATAATTATTACGAAGACACCAAAGCCCAAAAATGGCAAGAACCAAGTCAAATAGCTTGCACAAGTTCGGGTACCAAAACTGCCAGAACTAAATATCACCTAAAATTGATCAAATTTTGCACTAAAGATGCAATCTGTCTGGCTTTAGTGAATTGACCATATATTGGTCTATACAACTCAGAATGACCTCAAAATTTGCCCAGAGTGCAATAAGACATAGAGCTACAATTCTTATGAAGACAACATAGGCCAAAAATGGCAAGAACCAAGTCAAATAGCTTGCACAAGTTCGAGTACCAAAATTGCCAGAACTAAATGTCACCTAAAAATGACCAAATTTGGCATTAATGATGCAATCTGTCTAGCTTTAGTGAATTGATCATATCTTGGTCTATTCAACTCAGAATGACCTGATATTTTGCTCAGAGTGCAATAAGACATAGAGCTACAATTTTTATGAAGAAACCAAAGCACAAAAAAGGAAAGAACCAAGTCAAATAGCTTGCACAATTTTGGGAACCAAAACTACCAGAACTAAATGTGACCTAAAATTGACCAAATTTTGCACTAAAGGTGCAATCTGTCCAGCTTTAGTAAATTGGCCATATCTTGGTCTATGCAACTCAGAATGACCTGAAATTTTGCCCAGAGTGTAATAAGACATAAAGCTACAATTCTAATGAAGACACCAAAGCCCAAAAATGGAAAGAACCAAGTCAAATAGCTTGCACAAGTTCGGATACAAAAACTGCCAGAACTAAATGTGACCTAAAATTGACCAAATTTTGTACTAAAGGTGCAATCTGCCCAGCTATAGTAAATTGATCATAACTTGGTCTATAGAACTCAGAATGACCTGAAATTTTGCCCAGAGTGCAATAAGACATAGAGCTACAATTCTTATGCAGACACCAAAGCCCAAAAATGGCAAGAACCAAGTCAAATAGCTTGCATAAGTTCGGGTACCAAAACTGCCAGAACAAAATGTGACCTAAAATTCACCAAATTTTACACTAAAGATGCAATCTGTCTGGCTTTAGTAAATTAACCATATCTTGGCCTAGACAACCTGGAATGAATTGAAATTTTGCCCATAGTACAATAAGACATAGAGCTATAATTCTTATGAAGACACCAAAGGCCAAAAATGGCAAGAACCAAGTCAAATAGCTTGCACAAGTTCGGGTACCAGAACGGCCAGAAATAAATATGACCTAAAATTGACTAAATTTTGCACTAAAGGTGCAATCTGTCCAGCTTTAGTAAATTGACCATATCTTGGTCTATACAATTCAGAATGACCTGAAATTTTGCCCAGAGTGCAATAAGACATAGAGCTACAATTCTTATGAAGACATCAAAGCCTAAAAATGGTAAGAACAAAGTCAAATAGCTTGCACATGTTCGGGTACCAAAACTGCCAGAACTAAATATCACCAAAAATTGATCAAATTTTGCACTAAAGATGCAATCTGTCTGGCTTTAGTGAAATGACCATATCTTGGTCTATACAACTCAGAATGACCTGAAATTTTGCCCAGAGTTCAATAAGACATAGAGCTACAATTCTTATGAAGACACCAAAGCCTAAAAATGGCAAGAACCAAGTCAAATCGTTAGCACAAGCTTGGGTATCAAAACTGCCCGAACTAAATATCACCAAAAATTGATCAAATTTTGCAGTAAGGATGCAATCTGTCCAGCTTTAGTAAATTGTCCATATATTGGTCTATACAACTCAGAATGACCTGAAATTTTGCCCTGAGTGTAATATGACATAGAGCTACAATTCGTATGAAGACACTAAAGCCCAAAAATTACAAGAACCAAGTCAAATAGGTTGCACAAGTTCTGGTACCAAAACTGCCAGAACAAAATGTGACCTAAAATTGACCAAATTTTACACTAAAGATGCAATCTGTCTAGCTTTAGTAAATTGACCATATCTTGGTCTATACAACTCAGAATGACCTAGAATTTTGCCCAGAGTGCAATAAGACATAGAACTACAATTCTTATGAAGACACTAAAGCCCAAAAATGGTAAGAACCAAGTCAAATAGCTTGCACAAGTTCGGGTACCAAAACTGGCAGAACTAAATTTGACCTAAATTGACAAAATTTTACAATAAAGATGCAATATATCTAGCTTTAGTAAATTGACCATATCTTGGTCTATACAACTCAGAATGAAGTGAAATTTTGTCCATTGTGCAATAAGACAAAGAGCTACATTTCTTATGAAGACACCAAAGCCCAAAAATGGCAAGAACCAAGTCAAATAGCTTGCACAAGTTCGGGTACCAAAACTGCCAGAACTAAATATGACCTAACATTGACTAAATTTTGCACTAAAGGTGCAATCTGTCCAGTTTTAGTAAATTGACAATATCTTGGTCTACATAACTCAAAATGACCTGAAATTTTGCCCAGAGTGCAATAAGACGTAGAGCTAGAATTCTTATGAAGACACTAAAGCCCCAAAATGGCAAGAACAATGTTAAATAGCTTGCACAAGTTCAGGTACCAAAACTGCCAGAACTAAATGTGACCTAAAATTGAACAAAATTTGCACTAAAGGTGCAATCTGTCCAGCTTTAGTAAATTGACCATATCTTAGTCTATACAACTCAGAATGACCTGAAATTTTGCCCAGAGTGCAATAAGACATAGAGCTACAATTTTTATGAAGACACCAAAGCCCAAAAATGCAAGAACCAAAACAAATAGCTTGCACATGTTCGGGTACCAAAACTACCAGAACTAAATATCACTTAAAATTGATCAAATTTTACACTAAAAATGCAATCTGTCTTGCTTTAGTGAATTGACCATGTCTTGATCTATACAACTTAGAATGACCTAAAATTTTTCCCAGAGTGCAATAAGACATAGAGCTATAATTATTACGAAGACACCAAAGCCCAAAAATGGCAAGAACCAAGTCAAATAGCTTGCACAAGTTCGGGTACCAAAACTGCCAGAACTAAATATCACCTAAAATTGATCAAATTTTGCACTAAAGATGCAATCTGTCTGGCTTTAGTGAATTGACCATATATTGGTCTATACAACTCAGAATGACCTCAAAATTTGCCCAGAGTGCAATAAGACATAGAGCTACAATTCTTATGAAGACAACATAGGCCAAAAATGGCAAGAACCAAGTCAAATAGCTTGCACAAGTTCGAGTACCAAAACTGCCAGATCTAAATGTCACCTAAAATTGACCAAATTTGGCACTAAATGTGCAATCTGTCCAGCTTTAGTAAATTGACCATATCTTAGTCTATACAACTCAGAATGACCTGAAATTTTGCCCAGAGTGCAATAAGACATAGAGCTACAATTCTTATGCAGACACCAAAGCCCAAAAATGGCAAGAACCAAGTTAAATAGCTTGCATAAGTTCGGGTACCAAAACTGCCAGAACAAAATGTGACCTAAAATTCACCAAATTTTACACTAAAGATGCAATTTGTCTGGCTTTAGTAAATTAACCATATCTTGGTCTACACAACCCAGAATGAATTGAAATTTTGCCCATAGTACAATAAGACATAGAGCTATAATTCTTATGAAGACACCAAAGCCCAAAAATGGCAAGAACCAAGTCAAATAGCTTGCACAAGTTCGGGTACCAGAACGGCCAGAAATAAATATGACCTAAAATTGACTAAATTTTTGCACTAAAGGTGCAATCTGTCCAGCTTTAGTAAATTGACCATATCTTGGTCTATACAATTCAGAATGACCTGAAATTTTGCCCAGAGTGCAATAAGACATAGAGCTACAATTCTTATGAAGACACCAAAGCCTAAAAATGGCAAGAACCAACTCAAATAACTTGCAAAAGTTCGGGTACCAAAACTGCCAGAACTAAATGTGACCTAAAATTGACCAAATTTTGCACTAAAGGTGCAATCTGTCCAACTTTAGTAAATTGACCATATCTTGGTCTATACAACTCAGAATGACATGAAATTTTGCCCAGAGTGCAATAAGACATAGAGCTACAATTCTTATGAAGACATCAAAGCCTAAAAATGGTAAGAACAAAGTCAAATAGCTTGCACATGTTCGGGTACCAAAACTGCCAGAACTAAATATCACCAAAAATTGATCAAATTTTGCACTAAAGATGCAATCTGTCTGGCTTTAGTGAAATGACCATATCTTGGTCTATACAACTCAGAATGACCTGAAATTTTGCCCAGAGTTCAATAAGACATAGAGCTACAATTCTTATGAAGACACCAAAGCCTAAAAATGGCAAGAACCAAGTCAAATCGTTAGCACAAGCTTGGGTACCAAAACTGCCCGAACTAAATATCACCAAAAATTGATCAAATTTTGCAGTAAGGATGCAATCTGTCCAGCTTTAGTAAATTGTCCATATATTGGTCTATACAACTCAGAATGACCTGAAATTTTGCCCTGAGTGTAATATGACATAGAGCTACAATTCGTATGAAGACACTAAAGCCCAAAAATGACAAGAACCAAGTCAAATAGGTTGCACAAGTTCTGGTACCAAAACTGCCAGAACAAAATGTGACCTAAAATTGACCAAATTTTACACTAAAGATGCAATCTGTCTAGCTTTAGTAAATTGACCATATCTTGGTCTATACAACTCAGAATGACCTAGAATTTTGCCCAGAGTGCAATAAGACATAGAACTACAATTCTTATGAAGACACTAAAGCCCAAAAATGGCAAGAACCAAGTCAAATAGCTTGCACAAGTTCGGGTACCAAAACTGGCAGAACTAAATTTGACCTAAAATTGACCAAATTTTACAATAAAGATGCAATCTGTCTAGCTTTAGTAAATTGACCATATCTTGGTCTATACAACTCAAAATGAAGTGAAATTTTGTCCATAGTGCAATAAGACAAAGAGCTACAATTCTTATGAAGACACCAAAGCCCAAAAATGGCGAGAACCAAGTCAAATAGCTTGCACAAGTTCGGGTACCAAAATTGCCAAAACTAAATGTCACCTAAAATTAACCAAATTTTGCACTAAAGATGTAATCTGTCTAGCTTTAGTGAATTGACCATATCTTGGTCTATACAACTCAGAATGACATGAAATTTTGCCCAGAGTGCAATAAAGCATAGAGTTACAATTCTTATGAAGACACCAAGGCCGAAAAATGGAAAGAACTAAGTCAAACAGCTAGCACAAGTTCGGGAACCAAAACTGCCAGAACTAAATGTGACCTAAAATTGACAAAATTTTTCACTAAAGGTGCAATCTGTCCAGCTTTAGTACATTGGCCATATCTTGGTCTATACTACTCAGAATGACCTGAAATTTTGCCCAGAGTGCAATAAGACATAGAGCTACAATTTTTATGAAGACACCAAAACCCAAAAATGGCAAGAACCAAGTCAAATAGCTTGCACATGTTCGGGTGCCAAAACTACCAGAACTAAATATCACTTAAAATTGATCAAATTTTGCACTAAAAATGCAATCTGTCTGGCTTTAGTGAATTGACCATGTCTTGATCTATACAACTTAGAATGACCTAAAATTTTGCCCAGAGTGCAATAAGACATAGAGCTATAATTATTACGAAGACATCAAAGCCCAAAAATGGCAAGAACCAAGTCAAATAGCTTGCACAAGTTCGGGTATCAAAACTGCCAGAACTAAATATCACCTAAAATTGATCAAATTTTGCACTAAAGATGCAATCTGTCTGACTTTAGTGAATTGACCATATATTGGTCTATACAACTCAGAATGACCTCAAAATTTGCCCAGAGTGCAATAAGACATAGAGCCACAATTCTTATGAAGACACCATAGCCCAAAAATGGCAAGAACCAAGTCAAATAGCTTGCACAAGTTCGAGTACCAAAACTGCCAGAACTAAATGTCACCTAAAATTGACCAAATTTGGCATTAATGATGCAATCTGTCTAGCTTTAGTGAATTGATCATATCTTGGTCTATTCAACTCAGAATGACCTGATATTTTGCTCATAGTGCAATAAGACATAGAGCTACAATTTTTATGAAGACACCAAAGCACAAAAAATGAAAGAACCAAGTCAAATAGCTTGCACAATTTTGGGAACCAAAACTACCAGAACTAAATGTGACCTAAAATTGACCAAATTTTGCACTAAAGGTGCAATCTGTCCAGCTTTAGTAAATTGAACATATCTTGGTCTATGCAACTCAGAATGACCTGAAATTTTGCCCAGAGTTTAATAAGACATAAAGCTACAATTCTAATGAAGACACCAAAGCCCAAAAATGGAAAGAACCAAGTCAAATAGCTTGCACAAGTTCGGGTACAAAAACTGCCAGAACTAAATGTGACCTAAAATTTACCAAATTTTGTACTAAAGGTGCAATCTGCCCAGCTATAGTAAATTGATCATAACTTGGTCTATAGAACTCAGAATGACCTGAAATTTTGCCCAGAGTGCAATAAGACATAGAGCTACAATTTTTGTGTGGACACCAAAGCCCAAAAAAAGCAAGAACCAAGTCAAATAGCTTGCACATGTTCGGGTACAAAAACTGCCTAAGCTAAATGTCACCTAAAATTAACCAAATTTTGCACTAAAGATGCAATCTGTCTAGCTTTAGTGAATTGACCATATCTTGGTCTATACAACTCAGAATGACATGAAATTTTGCCTAGAGTGCAAAAAGACATAGAGCTACAATTCTCATGAAGACACCAAAGCCGAAAAATGGAAAGAACCAAGTCAAATAGCTTGCACAAGTACGGGAACCAAAAGTACCAGAACTAAATGTGACCTAAAATTGACCAAATTTTCCACTAAAGGTGCAATCTGTCTAGCTTTAGTAAATTAGCCATATCTTGGTCTATATAACTCAGAATGACCTGAAATTCTTGCCAGACTGCAATAAAACATAGAGCTAAAATTCTTATGAAAACACAAAAGCCCAAATATGGCAAGAACCAAGTCAAATAGCTTGCACAATTTCAGGTACAAAAACTGCCAGAACTAAATGTGACCTAAAATTGACAAAATTTTGATCTAAAGATGCAATCTGTCGAGCTTTAATAAATTGACCATATCATGGTCTATACAACTCAGAATGACCTGAAATTTTGCCCATAGTGTAATAAGACATAGAGCTAAAATTCATACGAAGACACCAAAGCCCAAAAATGGCAAGAACCAAGTCAAATAGCTTGCACTAGTTCGGGTAACAAAACTGCCAGAACTAAATGTGACCTAAAATTGACCAAATTTTGCACTAAAGATGCAATCTGTCCAGCTTTAGTGTATTGACCATAACTTAGTCTATACAACTCAGAGTGACTTGAAATTTTGCCCAGAGTGCAATAAGATATGGAGCTAAAATTCTTGTGAAGGCACGAAAGCCCAAAAATGGCAAGAACCAAGTCAAATAGCTTGCACATATTCGGGTACCAAAACAACCAGAACTAAATATCACCTAAAATTGATCAAATTTTACACTAAAAATGCAATCTGTCTGGATTTAGTGAATTGGCCATATCTTGGTCTATACAACTCAGAATGACCAGAATTTTTGTCCAGAGAGTAATAAGACATAGAGCTACAATTATTATGAAGACACCAAAACAGAAAAATGTAAAGAAGCAAGTCAAATAGCTTGCACAAGTTTGGGTACCAAAACTGCCAGATTTAAATGTAACCGAAAATTGACCAAATTTTGCACTAAAGGCGCAATCTGTCTAGCTATAGTAAATTGACCATAACTTGGTCTATAGAACTCAGAATGACCTGAAATTTTGCACAGAGTGCAATAAGACATAGTGCTGCAATTCTTATGAAGAGAATAAAGCCTAAATATGGCAAGAACCAAGTCAAATAGATTCCCAAGTATGGGTGCCAAAACTGCCAGAACTAAATGCGACCTAAAATTGACCAAATTTTGCACTAAAGGTGCAATCTCTCCAGATTTAGTAAATTGACCATATCTTGGTCCATACGACTCAGAATGACCTGAAATTTTTCCCAGAGTGCAACAAGACATAGAGCTACAATTCTTATGACGACACCAAAGCCTAAAAATGGAAAGAACCAAGTCAAATAGCTTGCGAAATTTCGGGTAACAAAATTGCCAGAACTAAATGTCACCTAAAATTGACCAAATTTCGCACCAATGATGCAATCTGTCAAGCTTTAGTGAATTGACCATATCTTGGTCTGTACAACTCTGAATGACCTAAAATTTTGCCCAGGGTGCAATAGGACAGAGCTATAATTCTTATTATGACACCAAAGCCCAAAAATAGAAAGAACCAAGTCAAATAGCTTGCACAAATTTGGGTACCGAAACTGCCAGAACTAAATGTGACTTAAAATTGACCAAATTTTGCGCTAAAGGTGCAATCTGTCCAGCTTTAGTGAATTGACCATATCTTGGTCTATAAAACTCAGAATGACCTGAAATTTTGCCCAGAGTGCAATAAGACATAGAGCTACAATTCTTATGCAGACACCAAAGCCCAAAAATGGAAAGAACCAAGTTAAATAGCTTGCACAATTTCGAGAACCAAAACAGCCAGATCTAAATGTGACCTAAAATTGACCAAATTTTGTACTAAAGGTGCAATCTGTCGAGCTTTAATAAATTGACCATATCTTGGTCTATACAACTCATAATGACCTGAAATTTTGCCCAAAGTGCAATAAGATATAGAGCAAAAATTCTAAAGAGGACACGAAAGCACAAAAATGGCAAGAACCAAGTCAAATAGCTTGCACACATTCGGGTACCAAATTTACCAGAACTAAATGTCACCTAAAATTAACCAAATTTTGCACTAAAGATGAAATCTGTCTAGCTTTAGTGAATTGACCATATCTTGGTCTATACAACTTAGAATGACATGAAATTTTTCCCAGAGTGCAATAAGGTGTAGAGTTACAATTCTTATGAAGACACCAAAGCCGAAAAATGGAAAGAACTAAGTCAAATAGCTTGCACAAGTTCGGGAAGAAAAACTACCAGAACTAAATGTGACCTAAATTTGACCAAATTTTTCACTAAAGTGCAATCTGTCCAGCTTTAGTACATTGGCCATATCTTGGTCTATTCAACTCAGAATGACCTGAAATTTTGCCCAGAGTGCAATAAGACATAGAGTTACAATTCTTATGAAGACACGAAAGCCCAAATATGGCAAGAACCAAGTCAAATAGCTTGCACAAATTTAGGTACCAAAACTGCCAGAACTAAGTGTGACCTAAAATTGACCAAATTTTGCACTAAAGATGCAATCTGTCGAGCTTTAATAAATTGACCATATCTTGGTTTATACAACTCAGAATGACCTGAAATTTTGCCCAAAGTGCAATAAGATATAGAGCAAAAATTCTAAAGAGGACACGAAAGCCCAAAAATGGAAAGAACCAAGTCAAATAGCTTGCACAAGTTCGGGTACAAAAACTGCCAGAACTAAATGTGACCTAAAATTGACCAAATTTTGTACTAAAGGTGCAATCTGCCCAGCTATAGTAAATTGATCATAACTTGGTCTATAGAACTCAGAATGACCTGAAATTTTGCCCAGAGTGCAATAAGACATAGAGCTACAATTTTTATGTGGACACCAAAGCCCAAAAAAGGCAAGAACCAAGTCTAATAGCTTACACATGTTCGGGTACCAAAACTGCCAGAGCTAAATGTCACCTAAAATTAACCAAATTTTGCACTAAAGATGCAATCTGTCTAGCTTTAGTGAATTGACCATATCTTGGTCTATACAACTCAGAATGACATGAAATTTTCCCTAGAGTGCAACAAGACATAGAGCTACAATTCTGATGAAGACACCAAAGCCGAAAAATTGAAAGAACCAAGTCAAATAGCTTGCACAAGTACGGGAACCAAAAGTTCCAGAACTAAATGTGACCTAAAATTGACCAAATTTTCCACTAAAGGTGCAATCTGTCCAGCTTTAGTAAATTGGCCATAACTTGGTCTATATAACTCAGAATGACACAAATTACGCCAGAGTGCAATAAGACATAGAGCTAAAATTCTTATGAAGACACAAAAGCCCAAATATGGCAAGAACCAAGTCAAATAGCTTGCACAATTTTAGGTACAAAAACTGCCAGAACTAAATGTGACCTAAAATTGACAAAATGTTGTACTAAAGATGCAATCTGTTGAGCTTTAATAAATTGACCATATCATGGTCTATACAACTCAGAATGACCTGAAATTTTGCCCATAGTGTAATAAGACATAGAGCTAAAATTCATATGAAGACACCAAAGCCCAAAAATGGCAAGAACCAAATCAAATAGCCTGCACTAGTTTGGGTACCAAAACTGCCAGAACTAAATGTGACCTAAAATTGACCAAATTTTCCGCTAAAGGTGCAATCTGTCCAGCTTTAGTAAATTGGCCATATCTTGGTCTATATAACTCTGAATGACCTGGAATTCTGCCCAGAGTGCAATAAGACATAGAGCTAAAATTCTTATGAAGACACAAAAGCCCAAATATGGCAAGAACCAAGTCAAATAGCTTGCACAATTTCAGGTACAAAAACTGCCAGAACTAAATGTGACCTAAAATTGACAAAATTTTGTACTAAAGATGCAATCTGTCGAGCTTTAATAAATTGACCATATCATGGTCTATACAACTCAGAATGACCTGAAATTTTGCCCATAGTGTAATAAGACATAGAGCTAAAATTCATATGAAGACACCAAAGCCCAAAAATGGGAAGAACAAAGTCAAATAGCTTGCACTAGTTTGGGTACCAAAACTGCCAGAACTAAATGTGACCTAAAATTGACCAAATTTTGCACTAAAGATGCAATCTGTCAAGCTTTAGTGTATTGACCATATCTTAGTCTATACAACTTAGAATGACCTGAAATTTTGCCTAGAGTGCAATAAGATATAGAGCTAAAATTCTTATGAAAACACGAAAGCCCAAAAATGTCAAGAACCAAGTCAAATAGCTTGCACATATTCGGGTACCAAAATAACCAGAACTAAATATCACCTAAAATTGATAAAATTTTGCACTAAAAATGCAATCTGTCTGGATTTAGTGAATTGACCATATCTTGGTCTATACAACTTAGAATGACCTGAAATTTTGCCCAGAGTGCAATAAGACATAGAGCTATAATTCATATGAAGACACCAAAGCCCTAAAATGGCAAGAACCAAGTCAAATAGCCTGCACAAGTGTGGGTACCAAAACTTCCAGAACTAAATATCACCTAAAATTGATCAAATTTTGCACTAAAGATGCAATCTGTTTGGCTTTAGTGAATTGACCATATATTGGACTATACAACTCAGAATGACCTCAAAATTTGCCCAGAGTGCAATAAGACATAGAGCTACAATTCTTATGACGACACCAAAGCCCAAAAATGGCAAGAACCAAGTCAAATAGCCTGCACAAGTTTGGGTACTAAAACTGCCAGAACTAAATATCACCTAAAATTGATCAAATTTTGCACTAAAGATGCAATCTGTCTGGCTTTAGTGAATTGACCATATATTGGACTATACAACTCAGAATGACCTCAAAATTTGCCCAGAGTGCAATAAAACATAGAGCTTCAATTCTTATGACGACACCAAAGCCCAAAAATGGCAAGAACCAAGTCAAATAGCTTGCACAGGTTCGGGTACCAAAACTGCCAGAACTAAATGTCACTTAAAATTGACCAAATTTGGCATTAATGATGCAATCTATCTAGCTTTAGTGAACTGACCATATCTTGGTCTGTACAACTCAGAATGACCTGATATTTTACCCAGAGTGCAACAAGACATAGAGCTACAATTCTTATGAAGACACCAAAGCCCAAAAATGGAAAGAACCAGGTCAAATAGCTTGCACAAATACGGGAACCAAAACTGCCAGAACTAAATGTGACCTAAAATAGACCAAAATTTCAACTAAAGGTGCAATCTGTCCAGCTTTAGTAAATTGGCCATATCTTGGTCTATATAACTCAGAATGACCTGAAATTCTGCCCAGAGTGCAATAAGACATAGAGCTACAATTCTTATGAAGAGACGAAAGCCCAAATATGGCAAGAACCAAGTCAAATAACTTGCACAATTTCAGGTACCAAAACTGCCAGAACTGAATGTGACCTAAAATTGACAAAATTTTGCACTAAAGATGCAATCTGTCGAGCTTTAATAAATTGACCATATCATGGTCTATACAACTCATAATGACCTGAAATTTTGCCCAGAGTGCAATAAGACATAGAGCTAAAATTCATATGAAGACACTAAAGCCCAAAAATAGCAAGAACCAAGTCAAATAGCTTGCACTAGTTCAGGTACCAAAACTGCTAGAACTAAATGTGACCTAAAATTGACCAAATTTTCCACTAAAGATGCAATCTGTCCAGCCTTAGTGAATTAACCATATCTTAGTCTATACAACTCAGAATGACCTAAAATTTTGCCCAGAGTGCAATAAGAAATAGAGCTAAAAATACTTATGAAGACACGAAAGCCCAAAAATGGCAAGAACCAAGTCAAATAGCTTGCACAATTTTGGGTACGAAAACTGCCAAAACTAAATGTGACCTAAAATTAGCAAAATTTTGCACTAAAGATGCAATTTGTCGAGCTTTAATAAATTGACCATATCTTGGTCTACACAACTTAGAATGACCTGAAATTTTGCCCAGAGTGCAATAAGATATATAGCTACAATTCTTATAAAGACACCAAAGCCCAAAAATGGCAAGAACCAAGTCAAATAGCTTGCACAAGTTCAGGTACCAAAACTGCCAGAACTAAATGTGACCTAAAATTGATCAAATTTTGCTCAAAAGATGCAATCTATCGAGCTTTAGTAAATTGACCATATCGTGGTCTATACAAATCAGAATGACCAGAATTTTTGTCCAGAGAGTAATAAGACATAGAGCTACAATTATTATGAATGCACCAAAGCAGAAAAATGGAAAGAACCAAGTTAAATAGCTTGCGCAAGTTCAGGTACCAAAACTGCAAGATTTAAATGTAACCGAAAATTGACCAAATTTTGCACTAAAGGTGCAATCTGTCTAACTATAGTAAATTGACCATAACTTGGTCTATAGAACTCAGAATGACTTCAAATTTTTCACAGAGTGCAATAAGACATAGAGCTACAATTCTTATGAAGAGAATAAAGCCTAAATATGGCAAGAACCAAGTCAAATAGCTTGCACAAGTATGGGTGCCAAAACTGCCAGAACTAAATGCGACCTAAAATTGACCAAATTTTGCACTAAAGGTGCAATCTGTCCAGATTAAGTAAATAGACCATATCTTGGTCCATACGACTCAGAATGACCAGAAATTTTTCCCAGAGTGCAATAAGACATAGAGCTACAATTCTTATGACGACACCAAAGCCTAGAAATGGAAAGAACCAAGTCAAATAGCTTGCAAAATTTCGGGTAACAAAACTGCCAGAACTAAATGTCACCTAAAATTGACCAAATTTTCCACTAATGATGCAATCTGTCAAGCTTTAGTGAATTGACCATATCTTGGTCTGTACAACTCTGAATGACCTAAAATTTTGCCCAGGGTGCAATAGGACATAGAGCTATAATTTTTATTAAGACACCAAAGCCCAAAAATAGAAAGAACCAAGTCAAATAGCTTGCACAAATTCGGGTACCGAAACTGCCAGAACTAAATGTGACTTAAAATTGACCAAATTTTGCTCTAAAGGTGCAATCTGTCCAGCTTTAGTGAATTGACCATATCTTGGTCTATAAAACTCAGAATGACCTGAAATTTTGCCCAGAGTGCAATAAGACATAGAGCTACAATTCTTATGCAGACACCAAAGCCCAAAAATGGAAAGAACCAAGTTAAATAGCTTGCACAATTTCGAGAACCAAAACTGCCAGATCTAAATGTGACCTAAAATTGACCAAATTTTGTACTAAAGGTGCAATCTGTCCAGCTTTAGTAAATTGAACATATCTTGGTCTATGGAACTCAGTATGACCTGAAATTTTGCTCAGAGTGCAATAAGACATAGAGCTACAATTCTTATGAAGACACCAAAGCCCAAAAAAGGAAAGAACCAAGTCAAATAGCTTGCACAAGTTCGGGTACAAAAACTGTCAGAACTAAATGTGACCTAAAATTGACCAAATTTTGTACTAAAGGTGCAATCTGCCCAGCTATAGTAAATTGATCATAACTTGGTCTATAGAACTCAAAATGACCTGAAATGTTGCCCAGAGTGCAATACGACATAGAGCTATAATTTTTATGCGGACACCAAAGCCCAAAAATGGCAAGAACCAAGTCAAATAGCTTGCACACGTTCGGGTACCAAAATTGCTAGAACTAAATGTCACCTAAAATTAACCAAATTTTGCACTAAAGATGCAATATGTCTAGCTTTAGTGAATTGACCATATCTTGGTCTATACAACTTAGAATGACATGAAATTTTGCCCAGAGTGCAATAAGGCATAGAGTTACAATTCTTATGAAGACACCAAAGCCGAAAAATGGAAAGAACTAAGTCAAATAGCTTGCACAAGTTCTGGAACAAAAACTGCCAGAACTAAATGTGACCTAAAATTGACCAAATTTTTCACTAAAGTGCAATCTGTCCAGCTTTAGTACATTGGCCATATCTTGGTCTATACAACTCAGAATGACCTGAAATTTTGCCTAGAGTGCAATAAGACATAGAGCTACAATTTTTATGTGGACACCAAAGCCCAAAAAAGGCAAGAACCAAGTCTAATAACTTACACATGTTCGGGTTCCAAAACTGCCAGAGCTAAATGTCACCTAAAATTAACCAAATTTTGCACTAAAGATGCAATCTGCCTAGCTTTAGTGAATTGACCATATCTTCGTCTATACAACTCAGAATGACATGAAATTTTCCCTAGAGTGCAACAAGACATAGAGCTACAATTCTGATGAAGACACCAAAGCCGAAAAATTGAAAGAACCAAGTCAAATAGCTTGCACAAGTACGGGAACCAAAAGTACCAGAACTAAATGTGACCTAAAATTGACCAAATTTTCCACTAAAGGTGCAATCTGTCCAGCTTTAGTAAATTGGCCATATCTTGGTCTATATAACTCAGAATGACCTGAAATTCTGCCCAGAGTGCAATAAGACATAGAGCTAAAATTCTTATGAAGACACAAAAGCCCAAATATGGCAAGAACCAAGTCAAATAGCTTGCACAATTTCAGGTACAAAAACTACCAGAACTAAATGTGACCTAAAATTGACAAAATTTTGTACTAAAGATGCAATCTATTGAGCTTTAATAAACTGACCATATCATGGTCTATACAACTCAGAATGACTTGAAATTTTGCCCATAGTGTAATAAGACATAGAGCTAAAATTCATATGAAGACACCAAAGCCCAAAAATGGCAAGAACCAAATCAAATAGCTTGCACTAGTTTGGGTACCACAACTGCCAGAACTAAATGTGACTTAAAATTGACCAAATTTTCCGCTAAAGGTGCAATCTGTCCAGCTTTAGTAAATTGGCCATATCTTGGTCTATATAACTCAGAATGACCTGGAATTCTGCCCAGAGTGCAATAAGGCATAGAGCTAAAATTCTTATGAAGACACAAAAGCCCAAATATGGCAAGAACCAAGTCAAATAGCTTGCACAATTTCAGGTACAAAAACTGCCAGAACTAAATGTGACCTAAAATTGACAAAATTTTGTACTAAAGATGCAATCTGTCGAGCTTTAATAAATTGACCATATCATGGTCTATACAACTCAGAATGACCTGAAATTTTGCCCATAGTGTAATAAGTCATAGAGCTAAAATTCATATGAAGACACTAAAGCCCAAAAATGGCAAGAACCAAGTCAAATAGCTTGCACTAGTTCAGGTACCAAAACTGCCAGAACTAAATGTGACCTAAAGTTGACCAAATTTTGCACTAAAGATGCAATCTGTCAAGCTTTAGTGTATTGACCATATCTTAGTCTATACAACTTAGAATGACCTGAAATTTTGCCTAGAATGCAATAAGATATAGAGCTAAAATTCTTGTGAAGACACGAAAGCCCAAAAATGGCAAGAACCAAGTCAAATAGCTTGCACATATTCGGGTACCAAAACAACCAGAACTAAATATCACCTAAAATTGATAAAATTTTGCACTAAAAATGCAATCTGTCTGGATTTAGTGAATTGACCATATCTTGGTCTATACAACTTAGAATGACCTGAAATTTTGCCCAGAGTGCAATAAGACATAGAGCTATAATTCATATGAAGACACCAAAGCCCTAAAATGGAAAGAACCAAGTCAAATAGCCTGCACAAGTTTGGGTACCAAAACTGCCAGAACTAAATATTGAAGGAACGGAAGCGTGAAAAACACAAGTTTATACCATTGAATTCAAAAATTTTCACCTAGGGTCACATGCATCATGCAAGATTTATTTTTATCTATTTGATTTCAATGATAAACAACATATTAAAACTCTTTTAATATGTTTTTGGATCTGTATTTGCCATTTAAGATTTTAAAAGTAATCAGATTAATTTTAGAACCCTAGATTAAATCAAGAACGATTACACTAACCTCTTGATGCAGTGTAGCGTGTGTGCGCCTTTGAGATTCGTCTTCAGGACACCAGATGTTGTCCCTCTAGCTTGTCCACACCAAGAACACCTATGGCAGCCCTTGAACAGCTTCTAAAGCCTTTTCTATTAATTAGAAATTCAAGTTCTACCTTTTAAGAGATTAGAGATGTAAACAGGACACTAGAAACAATTTCTAGTGTTCTTAATTCAAGAGATTGATGGCTAATCTCTTTGAATTGATAAGAGATGAAGAAGAAGAGATAAAAACCCTCAAAGTGGCGTGACAAAGGAGTGTGGCTGCTGGTTGTGTTTTATTTTCTCATAACAACACTTAAATAGCTAGGTTAACACATTAAACCCTTGCCACATGTCACCCTTTGATTAGCTCTAGGTTTAAGTGACCCAATCACATTGTGCCAAGTGTTAAACCTATATTTAATCTTGATTTTAATCATCTTACATGATTAAAAAACATTTGGCAAGCTTATGTGTTATGCCATGTGTCACCATCTCATGGTGCCACATGTCACACTGTGAAATGACCAAAATGCCCCTGTGTCTTAATTTTGAGTTCTTAACCCAAAATAATTATTTTCTTCTTCTAATTAATTTATATCAAATATAAATTAATTAATTAATCTCTATTAATTAATTTCTCATCAATTAAATTCATATTTAAACACTTTAAATATAAATTTAATTTATACTACACATCCAGTAATCTAGATTTGGTTTTAAGTCATGCTAGGGACTTTGCAATCTAATTGCAAACCAAACCTATTTAATTAATTAATTAAACTCTTTAATTAATTAATTAAATCATATTTAAATAGGTGATAACTTGTGTATGTGTGTGACTTACTAGGCTCATCACTAATTGGCAATGAGACATGATATCAACTCTTAATATCATCAGAACTCTTTCTTACCATAAAAGATTTCTCTAAATCATTTTATGCACCTCATAGACCATGGTTAACACCTAGCATAGCATGCCATGGCCACCCAATTAGTAATAAGGTTTACCTTAAATGAACCTAAAATCATATGTTACCATGCACTAGAATCTCTCTGTTACAAAATCCCAACTCAAGCTGGAGTCATGGTTTATGTCAAACTCCATTTGCTATGAATATTATGTTCTCTTTTAATTCCAGTTCTTGATTAAAAAGATTTTCTCATCAGAAACCCTTTTCTGAATAAATCTCTCTGTCCTGGCCAGGAACTTGAAACATCAAGAACAATTAAATGAACATAGGATTTTATCTCTATTTACTTAGAGAAACAGATTCCATCTTGATCAACACCTACCTCCATATATAACTAGTAGGAGCCAACACATGCCCATATACCCATACACAGTACAAGTATGAAAGCAGTATCAAACTCAAACTACTTATAAACAAGATAATCAGGCTATCTCAGTCTAAAGATCATATGCACTGATATGATTTATGACAAAACATTGACAAGAGTAAACTCCATGTGCTTGTCATAAGTGTCACTGGTTCGGCCTACTTATCATTTATAAGTGCCTATCATGTTTGTTATATGGCATGAGACTCACCATTCTATCTTACTTATATCTCATATAAATAACTTGGGAACAAACATGAATACAATCTTTCTGGATAAGTCATGTCCTTATTATGAAGTATCCTCGATTGTGAACCTATTTATGATACTTTGTGCTAGAAAAATTGTCACTCATATTCTTAACAACTTAAGAATAATATTTCTAACAAAATATCAATGGACCTTTTCTATTACACATAAATATATTATATAAACAGAAAAGTGGAAATGCCATTTATTAATAAAATATGTACAAGATACATACTAAATGATATGCTCTAGGGCATACTATTAACAAATATCACCTAAAATTGATCAAATTTTGCACTAAAGATGCAATCTATCTGGCTTCAATATGTATTTGCAAATCTCAACTCCAACATATTTCTCAACACAACATTTTTCTCAACTCAAATCCGCATTGATTTTTCAAAGACTGAGATACAAGAAATATAATACAAAACTATTCAAGTAAATGAAATCTCAAATTTACATTTACAATAATTTAAATTTAATTACATACCAAAATATTTTACAAGAGTTTCTATACAGCTGCTCAAATAATTTACATACATATTATTACATGCATACATCAAAACCTATGTACATGGGTATACCTATGATATACCTGGAGCTAATATGAATATATCTTCAAGGAAATTTACTTACTGCTCTATGCTCTTCTTACCTGCGACAGCATACAAAGCTATCGCTGAGTGGTGAACTCAGTGGTGCACAACTATAATTTAAAACATAGTACAATATACATTGACAAAATTTACAGTAAATAATTTGGAAATCTGAACACTCATCAATTTCCAAAACTCAAAATATTCATTGCTAATAATGTAAATCATTTGTATAAATGATTTTGATCACAAAATTCAATTTATCAAATCATAACTATCCATTTAAGTAATTCCAACAAAATCAATTATACATAAACCATAATTGAAATCACAATTCCTTACCATTCAAAAGCCATTCTGTATCTCAAAAATCATTTTGTATCTCAAAAACTATGTTATATCTCAAAAATCAATCTTTATCTCACTAATACGCAAGACTAATCCGAAAGGGCCATATTCGATGTGATTCTAACTCCCTATGGTCGAGGAGGTCGAATCAGATTCTAACTCCCTATGGTCGGGGAGGTAGAATCATCGTGCACAGTACCATCACAATAATGAATCTTCCGCAAGGGCCATAACGATAAAATAAACTTAGATCTAACCTCAAATCAGAGGAAAATCTAAGCCTGTGCACGTACCATGGTAATCAAAACACAACCAACTCCATTGTCTTCTCAACAAATGAGAGAGACGGGTAATAACCTAGTCAAGCATCTATAGTGAGATATAAAACAATATCACAATCCATTTAGTGAGCATAAATCACAATACAATTCGATTCAAAGTCAATTTCAATATCCAATAAAGTTTTATGCTCATCACAATTCAAATCATACAATTGCATTTTTCCATGAAAATTACCTTCACAATTCAAAACATGTTCTATCACAATTTTCCAAAACATAATTTGTTCAATCCATAACAATGCTTAATACTTGTGGAAATACCATTTCACAAAGCTGAATTCATACATACTATAACAATTTTCAATAATCATTGAATTAAATCCAATGCTTGTTAAACATAATACATAAGAAAAATATGTCATTTAATCATATGAAATATTCAAAGTAAAATCAGTTAAAAACTAGTTGTGCACAAACCTCTGATAATTGTCTCCTGGTCTGGACTCAGTGTTTCTTTCCCTTTTCCTGAGTCTTTGGTAACTGAGAAACACAATTTGAAGCGTTTCAGTACTAAATTAAACTGTCTCTAACGATAATGTTCGATAAGTAATTCACTGAAGGCTATTATTTGCTCAATTACCTAATATACCGACCCTTGATGCGTTTAAGGTAAATTAGGTTTTGGTGTCCTTAATATGTCACATTCGATAGGGTTTTAGGGTTGGTACGTTTTACCAAACTCATTTCCTTGTTTAGTGCATTTTCTTGCAATTTGCTGGATTCCGGGATACTAGTTTGACCTAACCGGACGACCTAGTTCCCTCAGTTTTCGGGTTTCGGTCAAAACTAAAAACTTGTAGATCTATGTCTTACTGCACGCGGGGCAAAATTTTAGGTCAATCCGAGTTAAGTAGACCAAGTTATGGTCATTATACTATTGCTGGTCAATTAATATCAAATTAGGTCAATTTTAGGTCAATTTGGTCAACTTTGGTTCGGCCAGTTTTTGGACCCGAACTTGTGCAAGCTTTTTGACTTGCTTATGGTCATTTCTGGGCTTTGGTGTCTTCATGAGACTTGTAGGTATGGGTCTTAACTATTCATGGTTAAAATTTCAGGTCAATTGGACCTGTTTTGAGTGAGTTATGGCCTAAACACTCACTGCTGCCCAATTGGTCATTTTTCAGGTCCTAATTGCACCTAATCCGAATTGGTCATTTTCTTAGGTCACCTTGCAAGCAGAATTTTGGTATGTTTTCTCAATGAAAGTTGGCACATTTTGTGCCTAGTTCCACCTCCAATTGGTCTCATACCAATTGAGGTTACACATTTAAACTTATTGGCTAAAATGTACACTGCCCTTGGTTACTTTGCTTAACACACATCAATTACACACATTTACCTTGCAATATGTTTACTTCCCTACTAAATCTGTTTTGGTATATTACCAAAACTATATATTACTTTACATTGACATCACTTTGGGTAGATTACAATTATCCTCAACATACCAAATATAACTCTAATTCCCAAAGTTCAAATACCATTACACATACACATAAACATCACTAGTTTTTACATACTCTTTACACAACAATTTCATACACATATCCTTCAATCCTTAATGCCACAATTCTGCCCATATCTTCATGAACACATACACTTATCCAAGAGTTTCAAGGCTGCGAAATTGTCCTTCAACACCAAAGTGTCCTACAATTCATTAAATCCCATTCCAAGTGCAAAATTCACCATATACATGTGAAGTAATTCACTAGGTTATTAAATCATCATGATCAACATCATTTCTCATCAAATATATGCACAATTATTTCATCAATTACATGACTCCATGGCTGTCCAAAATGAACACAACAATAACTCTTCAAACTCAAAAATTTTCTTCACAAATCCAACACCCATAACATGCACACAAAACTTAACAAAGCTATCTTCAAAAATACTAACTTACCTTATGGTTGAAACTTGCCAAACCTTGATTAAACTTCTTAAAATTGGTATCAAACTCTTCCTTGTGATGTGGGGATAAAACTTAATGAAGAAACCTAAGTGATTAGAGGTGAAATAAAGGAGTTAATGGAGCTTTCTCAAATTTTGGCTATGGAGTCTTTAATGGAGTTCACTTCGGCATGGGAGAAGAAATGAAGATGATGAAGTATTTGGTGGGTTTAAATCTGCCCATTAGTGAATATTATAATCCCTTAGTGGCCCACTCACATAAGAAATTGATTTTATATGTTTAATTTTCATTTATTCCACATTAAACCATAGTTTTTGCTATTTTCTTTAAGTACCACCAAATTAAATTTTCATTTTATTTTCTAAGTGTAATATTATTTATTTTTAATGGACATTTAGGTCAAAAGACAATTCGGGAAGTCAAATGACCATAATGCCCCTGTTCGGGTTACATTCCCGATATTTCGGTATCACCTGGTTTTGTCCGTTTTTCGATTTCTCACTTTTCTTTAATTATTTAATTTTTCTTTGATCTTTCTAATGATATTTATTCTTTAACAAGGGCCTATTTAAGTCCTAAAAATGTTTTCCAGGGTTCCCCGCCGTGACTTCCCGGTGCGGTCACCCTTCGCTAGGTTTCCCGGCTCGCTTAACTTGATCACATTTCTTTGCTATTATTTTTCCTTTGTTTTTCTTGTATTTTCTTTTCTTGTATTTCATTATTTTATGTCTTCTCACTCATATTGAAGTGTAGTTCTAGGCATCCTAGCTGTCCGACCAACACTGGTCACCGGAGCAGTAGAACGCACTACCGAACTTAGGGGTGTTACAATTCTCCCCCCCTTAACTAAATTTCGTCCATGAAATTTTACCTGGCATTAGTCTCTAAACAGCTGTGGGTTTACTTCAATTTCTTCAACTGATAGTACATGAGATGGGTCAGATCTGTACCTCCTTAACATGGACACATGGAAGACACTGTGTATCTTTGCTAGCCCTGGAGGTAATGCCAACTGATATGCCAAAGGACCCACTCTTTCTAGAACTTCATATGGTCCGATGAAATGAGGATTTAGTTTCCCCTTTCTACCAAATCTCATAATCCTCTTCCAAGGAGAAACTTTGAGGAATACCTTATCACCCACTGCATTCTCAATATCTCTTCTTTTCAAACCAACATAGGACTTCTGACGATCTGATGCAGCCTTGAGTCTATCTCTGATCAATCTGATCTTTTCCTCTGTCTGCTGAACAATTTCTGGCCCAATCATCTTCCTTTCACCAACTTCATACCAACATAAGGAAGTTCTGCACTTTCTGCCATACAAAGCTTCATATGGAGGCATCCCAATACTTGATTAGCAGCTGTTGTCATAAGCAAACTCAATCAAAGGCAAGTGTGTATCCCAACTACCTTCAAATTCAATCACACAAGCCCGTACCATATCCTCCAATATCTAAATAACCCTCTCAGACTGGCCATCTGTCTATGGGTGGAATGCTGTGCTGAAGTTCAATCTAGTTCCTAGGGCTCTCTGAAGACTACCCCAGAATCTAGAAGTGAACCTAGGATCTCTGTCAGACACAATTGATACTGGCACTCCATGCAGTTTTACAATCTCATATATGTACAATCCGCCAATCTTTCTGTGCTATAGTCCATTCGATGGCAAAAGTGAGCAGACTTGGTTAGTCTGTCAACTATAACCCATACTGCATCATGACTATTCTGTGTCTTCAGAAGTCTCATCACAAAATCCATAGTTATCCATTCCCTTACTATGTTTCATAGGGTGCCACTTGTATGCTAGCTTGACACTTATTAATGTATACAAATTCTGTTAGTGGGAGTTATCTGTCTCATCTCCCTCGGATTCAAGGACAGAAGTTCTCAGTATATTCTCGAGGGTTTATTACATCTTACAGGTTATTATTATCATTTCATTTCATTATTTTACAGGAACTCAATGAGTTTCTGAATTTACCTGAATTACTTGTTTCAATTGTCCATCTGTCTGAGGATGATACGTTGTACTGATATCTCTAAGCTTATAGCAATTACTGTGGTACTGGTAGTTCACATTATTGTAACCAAGCTACTGACTCCAGCTACCTTACAAGTGTAGTCTTTCGACAGGCTAGTTCTGAAGTTTTAAATTTCTGACTAAAATTTTCACATTTATTTCCAATAATAGTACCCTATTCGGGTGCAACTGTATCAATTTATAGATTACTTACAAATATTCTTACTTATTGTACCACGAGGAAACACGTAGCTCTACACAATAATCCAGTGTCGGTACTGTAATCTGCAGCTTACAATACAAACATTGAGAACACTATATAGTCACTACGTTATAACCTCATGGACTAGGTTTTTTAACATCTTATCTTTCTCGAATCCACTAATATCCCAAACCGATTCTGATTACAATTTCCTTTGACAATTACTAACAGTAACATCCTTGCCCTCATCTAGAGTAATTCTATTACTGTAACTTACTTTTAGGTCCTCTTGCCTTACATTAAGTAGGCTCGCCAATTAGCTTTATAATTTATGGTATGTTAGAAAATACTTTTAGCTAACAATTCTTCCAAAAGTAATGTCAATCATACTTGTTATTATAGTTATTATCCTAAAGGACTAGTTACTAATACATGAAAATTCGTTCCCATGTAAAGGAATGACAACAGAACATATAGTTCTGACACTAACACACAACTAAGTAGTGATGGGATCAAATAATAACTAATTGTTTCTTTCAAAAATTAAAAACTTACCAGCAGCTACATCTGAAGTTTCTGCTCCTTTTACTTGGCGCATAGTGGACACTCCGACTGGTGCGCTACTATATTCGGGTTGATTCATTGTGTTATAGTGGTGAGGAGTACCAACTCTATTTCTATCTTGACTCTGACTGACGGTCTGTGAACTCCGGAGAGCAGATCGAGGTGGTTTAGCACAATCTTTAGCAAAGTGTCCAAGTTTTCCACAATTGTAACAGGCTCCAGAGGCCTTACGACAAATACCTCCATGATATCTTTTACAAGTTTCACATTGGCCGGAAGGGTAGGAACTTCTAGTTGTTCGACAACTAGATCTTAGTGGTCTCTGCCCTGATGATCCGCCTCTATCATATTTCTGAGTTGGGGGTTCCTCAAATTCTTTTCTCTTCCCCAAATTACTGTTCGAACTCTGACCCATAGGTTTCTCCCTCTTTTCTATTTCACACCGCCTTGTGGGGTTGGAGTGCAGATGGCTTGGGCTTGACAGATTATCACCATTTGTTGAAAGAAAGTGGCCATTTGTTGGGCCATTTGTGCAGTAATTTGTACCAGTAAATCGGTGACAGTCGGGCCTTCGACATTTTGTGGAGTGGGGCTTCAACTTGTTCTTCCGCCATCACGCATCGTTTCTACTATCTCATTCTTCTCTTCCATTTTTCTCACAAAATTTTCTATTCCTGTACAACCAACACAAGGAGATTCCTCTCCATTAGTTCACATTTATGATGTAAATGTACTATATGTATCAAACATTTGAGCAGTTGTAGTTCTGACAAAAAGATTTCAAATTCACAGTTCAAAATTCACTTTAAAACCATTGCTCTGATACCACTAAAACATGTCACACCCTACCCCTCTGTAAGGCATAACATGATCCCGTAGTATACCTAATGAATTACCAACTCCGTCTACTAATAACCCATTAAATACACTACAAGGGATTTTCAAAACTTTTCTTACTTCTTTTACAGTGGTGAGCACTATTTACAGGTGTTAAAACCTTTTTGAACTGAAGTGATAGAATTGACACATTTGAATTATTTGGAATTTCTGTAAAAATTTTGGCAGAGTGCCCTCTGTATTTTGGATAAAACAGTTCTTCAGAAAACCTGTAGAAAGCACTTCAATATGTATTTGCAAATCTCAACTCCAACATATTTCTCAACACAACATTTTTCTCAACTCAAATCCGCATTGATTTTTCAAAGACTGAGATACAAGAAATATAATACAAAACTATTCAAGTAAATGAAATCTCAAATTTACATTTACAATAATTTACATTTAATTACATACCAAAATATTTTACAAGAGTTTCTATACAGCTGCTCAAATAATTTACATATATATTATTACATGCATACATCAAAACCTATGTACATGGGTATACCTATGATATACCTGGAGCTGATCTGAATATATCTTCAAGGAAATTTACTTACTGCTCTATGCTCTTCTTACCTGCGACAGCATATAAAGCTATCGCTGAGTGGTGAACTCAGTGGTGCACAACTATAATTTAAAACATAGTACAATATACATTGACAAAATTTACAGTAAATAATTTGGAAATCTGAACACTCATCAATTTCCAAAACTCAAAATATTCATTGCTAATAATGTAAATCATTTGTATAAATGACTTTGATCACAAAATTCAATTTATCAAATCATAACTATCCATTTAAGTAATTCCAACAAAATCAATTATACATAAACCATAATTGAAATCACAATTCCTTACCATTCAAAAGCCATTCTGTATCTCAAAAATCATTTTGTATCTCAAAAACTATGTTGTATCTCAAAAATCAATCTTTATCTCACTAATATGCAAGACTAATCCGAAAGGGCCATATTCGATGTGATTCTAACTCCCTATGGTCGGGGAGGTCGAATCAGATTCTAACTCCCTATGGTCGGGGAGGTCGAATTATCGTGCACAGTACCATCACAATAATGAATCTTCCGCAAGTGTCACACCCTACCCCTCTGTAAGGCATAACATGATCCCGTAGTATACCTAATGAATTACCAACTCCGTCTACTGATAATCCATTAAATACACTACAAGGGATTTTAAAAACTTTTCTTACTTCTTTTACAAATGGTGAGCACTATTTACAGTGTGAAAGACTTTGGTGAATCAAGTGAAACAACTAACTCATTTGATTTATTTGGAATATCTCAGAAAATTTTGGCAAGGTGCCATTTGTATTTTGGACAAAACAGTTCTTGAAAACCTCGTAAAAGCACTTCAATATATTTTCAAATCTCAACTCCAACATTTTTATCAACACAACACATTTCTCAAGTCAAATCCACAGTGATTTTCAAAGACTAAGATACAAAGATATAACACAATTTTTACAAGCCAAATAACTCATAATTATTTTACAACTTTATCAGTACAACTTAAATTTACAATGCTCAAAACCAAGAACAAAATATACATACGGTGAATATACATTACTGATACAAAATGCCACATGTGGTATACTCACTATACCCAAAATCTCTCATTGGCGATACTAGCACCTAGCTCACGCCTGTCTGCCTCTCTACCGCGACAAAGAATAAAGCTATCACGAGACAATGTCTCAATGGTGCACAACATTTACCAAATACAAATTTTAAATCACAATTCATAAATCATATCAATAGTGGATACTTAAAACCATAGTTAAATTCAAGACAATAAATGTCAACAAGAATTTAAACTCCATTTGTTAATATCACAATAATTTTCAATAAGTCGATCATGGTTGAATTCAATAGATGATATGTCAATAAGAGTTTAAATCAATTTCACAATCTCACAATACATAATAACACAATTCGATCAAATAATCAAGAATACAAGGTTGCCAATCTATAACACAATTTAGGCCATGACACAATTTTTTCCATATATGCCGTGTTGTACACCACGACAAGACATGCTCACCCCAATAATCGAAATCAATGAGGGAGGAAGCTAGCTATATAATGAGAACTCATCCATACTCACCTCAGATCGGGAAATCAAAGAGGGAGGAACATAATCATACTCACCCTGCACTAATAAGTCAAAGAGGAGGAATAATCACACTCACCCCATTAATGGAGGAGGAACATATTATCGATGTCATGCCAATTGTGAGTCAAAACAATTCCAAACATTTTATTCAAATGATCCGTAAGAATCCAATAAATTTCCAAAGTTATAATTTCATTCACAAAATTGCAACACAATTCGTAATTCACTTCAATTTCCACAAAACCATTTACGTTGCTTTTCAATCAATAAGTATCCATCAAATACCATTCAAACAATTTTTCAGCTTTCAAACCATTCACAATGTTTTTCAATCAATAAGTGTCCACCAAACACATTTCCACAATTTAAAACAATGATATGCAAATAGTCAATATTTATTTCCATTGAAAATAATTCAAAAGAAATAGTTGTTGTGCACAAACCTCTGATGACTGTCCCCCTGATCCGACTCGTGTTTCCTTCCTTTTCCTGAGTCTTTGGTAACTGAGAAACACAATTTGAAGTGTTTCAGTACTAATTTAAACTGTCTCTATCGATGGTGTTTGGTAAATAATGCAATGAACTCAATTATTCACTTAATCACCTAATATACCGACCCTCGTTGCGTTTTAGGTAAATTAGGTTTTAGTGTCGTTAATATGTCACATTTGATAGGGTTTTAGGTTTGGTATGTTTTACCAAAGTCATTTCCTTGCTTAGTGCATTTTAATGCAAATTGCTGGATTCCGGGACACTGGTTTGACCTAACCGGACGATCTAGTTCCCTCGGTTTTCGGGTCTCGGTCGAAACTACAAACTTGTAGATTTAGGTCTTATGGACCGCGGTGCAAAATTTCAGGTCAATCCGAGTTAAGTAGACCGAGTTATGGTCATTACACTCTTGCTGGTCAAATGGTACCATTTTAGGTCAATTTTAGGTCAAATTGGTCAATTCTGGTTCGGCCAGTTTTTGGACCCGAACTTGTGCAAGTTGTTTGACTTGCTTATGGTCATTTCTGGGCTTTGGTGTCTTCATAAGACTTGTAGGTATGGGTCTTAACTATTCTTGGTTAAAATTTCAGGTCAATTGGACCTGGTTTGAGTGAGTTATGGCCTAAACACTCACTGCTGCCCAATTGGTCATTTTTCAGGTCCTAATTGCACCTAATCCGAATTGGTCATTTTTTTAGGTCACCTTGCAAGCAGAATTTTGGCATGGTTTCTCAATGAAAGTTGGCACATTTTGTGCCTAGTTTCACCTCAAATTGGTCTCATACCAATTGAGGTTACACATTTAAGGTTATAGGCTAAAATGTGTACTGCCCTCAATATGCTTTTCACACCCCATTCAAAACACATATTTACCTTGCAAAGTTTACTTCCATACCCTACCAAATCAGTTTTGGTACATTACCAAAAGCACTTTCTACTTTACATTAACATTATTTTGGGCAGATTCCAATCAGCCTCAACACACCAATATCATTCACAATTACAATTTCTAAGTACTATTACAAACACACCTAACCATTACAAATTTTACACACACTTTATAAGATCAATCTACATACATATCATCAATCCTTCTAGGTTAACATTCTGCATACATTTCCTTCAATATATACCATTACTCAAGTGTCCCCAAGCTGCCACAAACCATTCTTCAACATCAAAGTGCCGTCCATTTTATAATTTCCCATCCAAGTGCATAAATCACCACATAAACATGAAATAATTCACTAGGTTACTAATTCATCATGATCAACACCATTTCTCATCAATTATATGCACAAATATCTCATCAAAAACGTGACTCATGGCTGTCCAAAATGAAAACAACAATAACCCTTCAAACTCAAAATTTTCTTTCACCAAACTAACACCCATAACATGAACATAAACTTTAACAAAGAAATTCTCAAAAATGCAAACTTACCTTTAATTGTAACTTGCTAAACCTTCATCAAACTTCTCAAAATTAGTATCAATATCTTCCTTGTGATGTGTAGACAAAGTTTAATGAAGAACACTAAGAGGTTGGAGTTGAAAATGGAGAGTTAAGAAAGCTTGCATGAAAAATGGCTATGGAGTTTCCTTCACTCTTCAATTCGGCAATTTGAATGCAAATGAGGAAGATGACTTATTCAGCTGCATTTTAAGTGTACACATGTCCCACTATGTATTTAATTAATACCCTTAGTGGTCCACTTAGTCACTTAATCATATAATAAAGTAATTATTCATTTATTCCACATTTAACCCATAATTTCTACTATTTATTTTAGGTACCACCAATTTAATTTTTCATTTTATTTTCTAAGTGTAATACTATTTATTTTTAATGGACATTTAGGTCAAAAGACACTTCGGGATGTCAAATGACCATAATGCCCTGTTCGTGGCATTCCTGATTTTTCAGATACCGGTTTTGTCTGTTTTTCTATTTCTTACTTTTCTTTGTTCTTATTATTTAATTTTTCTTTGATATTTCTAATGATATTTATTCTTCAACAAGGGTCTATTTATGTCCCAAAATGTTTTCCGTGGTTCCCGCAGTCCAGATCCAACGGTCCACGTCCCAAAGGCGTCACCCATCGTTAGGTTTCCATTGCTTAACTTGATCACATTTCTTTGCAATCATTTTTCCTTTGTTTTTCTTGTACTTTCTTTTCTTTTATTTCATTATTTTATGTCTCCTCACTCTCATTGAAGTGTGGTTCTAGGCATCCTAGCTGTCCGGACAACACTGGTCACTGGAGCAGCAGAACGCACTACCGAACTTAGTGGTGTTACAGCAAGGGCCACAACGATAAAATAAACTTAGATCTAACCTCAAATCAGAGGAAAATCTAAGCCTGTGCACGTACCATGGTAATCAAAACACAACTAACTCCATTGTCTTCTCAACAAATGAGAGAGACGGATAATAAACTAGTCAAGCATCTATAGTGAGATATAAAACAATATCACAATCCATTTAGTGAGCATAAATCACAATACAATTCGATTCAAAGTCAATTTCAATATCCAATAAAGTTTTATGCTCATCACAATTCAAATCATACAATTGCATTTTTCCATGAAAATTACCTTCACAATTCAAAACATGTTCTATCACAATTTTCCAAAACATAATTTGTTCAATCCATAACAATGCTTAATACTTGTGGAAATACCATTTCACAAAGCTGAATTCATACATACTATAACAATTTTCAATAATCATTGAATTAAATCCAATGCTTGTTAAACATAATACATAAGAAAAATATGTCATTTAATCATATGAAATATTCAAAGTAAAATCAGTTAAAAACTAGTTGTGCACAAACCTCTGATAATTGTCTCCTGGTCTAGACTCAGTGTTTCTTTCCCTTTTCCTGAGTCTTTGGTAACTGAGAAACACAATTTGAAGCGTTTCAGTACTAAATTAAACTGTCTCTAATGATAATGTTCGATAAGTAATTCACTGAAGGCTATTATTTGCTCAATTACCTAATATACCGACCCTTGATGCGTTTAAGGTAAATTAGGTTTTGGTGTCCTTAATATGTCACATTCGATAGGGTTTTAGGGTTGGTATGTTTTACCAAACTCATTTCCTTGTTTAGTGCATTTTCTTGCAATTTGCTGGATTCCGGGATACTAGTTTGACCTAACCGGACGACCTAGTTCCCTTGGTTTTCGGGTTTCGGTCAAAACTACAAACTTGTAGATCTATGTCTTACTGCACGCGGGGCAAAATTTTAGGTCAATCCGAGTTAAGTAGACCAAGTTATGGTCATTATACTATTGCTGGTCAATTAATATCAAATTAGGTCAATTTTAGGTCAATTTGGTCAACTTTGGTTCGGCCAGTTTTTGGACCCGAACTTGTGCAAGCTTTTTGACTTGCTTATGGTCATTTCTGGGCTTTGGTGTCTTCATAAGACTTGTAGGTATGGGTCTTAACTATTCATGGTTAAAATTTCAGGTCAATTGGACCTGTTTTGAGTGAGTTATGGCCTAAACACTCACTGCTGCCCAATTGGTCATTTTTCAGGTCCTAATTGCACCTAATCCGAATTGGTCATTTTCTTAGGTCACCTTGCAAGCAGAATTTTGGTATGTTTTCTATGAAAGTTGGCACATTTTGTGCCTAGTTCCACCTCCAATTGGTCTCATACCAATTGAGGTTACACATTTAAACTTATTGGCTAAAATGTACACTGCCCTTGGTTACTTTGCTTAACACACATCAATTACACACATTTACCTTGCAATATGTTTACTTCCCTACCAAATCTGTTTTGGTATATTACCAAAACTATATATTACTTTACATTGACATCACTTTGGGTAGATTACAATTATCCTCAACATACCAAATATAACTCTAATTCCCAAAGTTCAAATACCATTACACATACACATAAACATCACTAGTTTTTACATACTCTTTACACAACAATTTCATACACATATCCTTCAATCCTTAATGCCACAATTCTGCCCATATCTTCATGAACACATACACTTATCCAAGAGTTTCAAGGCTGCCGAAATTGTCCTTCAACACCAAAGTGTCCTACAATTCATTAAATCCCATTCCAAGTGCAAAATTCACCATATACATGTGAAGTAATTCACTAGGTTATTAAATCATCATGATCAACATCATTTCTCATCAAATATATGCACAATTATTTCATCAATTACATGACTCCATGGCTATCCAAAATGAACACAACAATAACTCTTCAAACTCAAAAATTTTCTTCACAAATCCAACACCCATAACATGCACACAAAAGTTAACAAAGCTATCTTCAAAAATACTAACTTACCTTATGGTTGAAACTTGCCAAACCTTGATTAAACTTCTTAAAATTGGTATCAAACTCTTCCTTGTGATGTGGGGATAAAACTTAATGAAGAAACCTAAGTGATTAGAGGTGAAATAAAGGAGTTAATGGAGCTTTCTCAAATTTTGGCTATGGAGTCTTTAATGGAGTTCACTTCAGCATGGGAGAAGAAATAAAGATGATGAAGTATTTGGTGGGTTTAAATCTGCCCATTAGTGAATATTATAATCCCTTAGTGGCCCACTCACATAAGAAATTGATTTTATATGTTTAATTTTCATTTATTCCACATTAAACCATAGTTTTTGCTATTTTCTTTAAGTACCACCAAATTAAATTTTCATTTTATTTTCTAAGTGTAATGTTATTTATTTTTAATGGACATTTAGGTCAAAAGACAATTCGGGAAGTCAAATGACCATAATGCCCCTGTTCGGGTTGCATTCCCGATTTTTCGGTATCACCGGGTTTTGTCCGTTTTTCGATTTCTCACTTTTCTTTGTACTAATTATTTAATTTTTCTTTGATCTTTCTAATGATATTTATTCTTCAATAAGGGTCTATTTAAGTCCTAAAAATGTTTTCCAATATGGCAAGAACCAAGTCAAATAGCTTGCACAATTTTAGGTACCAAAACTGCCAGAACTAAATGTGACCTAAAATTGACCAAATTTTGTATTAAAGATGCAGTCTGTCAAGCTTTAATAAATTGACCATATCTTGGTCTATACAACTCAGAATGACCTGAAATTTTGCCCAAAGTGCAATAAGACATAGAGCAAAAATTCTAATGAGGACACGAAAGCCCAAAAATGGCAAGAGCCAAGTCAAATAGCTTGCACAATTTTGGGTACCAAAACTATCAAAACTAAATGTGACCTAAAATTGACCAAATTTTGCACTAAAGGTGCAATATGTCCAGCTTTAGTAAATTGGCCATATCTTGGTCTATGCAACTCAGAATCACCTGAAATTTTGCCAAGAGTGCAATATGACATAGAGCTACAATTCTAATGAAGACACAAAAGCCCAAAAATGGAAAGAACCAAGTCAAATAGCTTGCACAATTTTAGGTACCAAAACTACCAGAACTAAATGTGACCTAAAATTGATCAAATTTTGCACTAAAGATGCAATCTGTCGAGCTTTATTAAATTGACCATATCTTGGTCTATACAACTCAGAATGACTTGAAATTTTGCCCAAAGTGCAATAAGACATAGAGCAAAAATTCTAATGAGGACACGAAAGCCCAAAAATGGCAAGAGCCAAGTCAAATAGCTTGCACAATTTTCGGGTACCAAAACTGTCAAAACTAAATGTGACCTAAAATTGACCAAATTTTGCACTAAAGGTGCAATCTATCCAGCTTTAGTAAATTGAACATATCGTGGTCTATGCAACTCAGAATGACTTGAAATTTTGCCCAGAGTGTAATAAGACATAAAGCTACAATTCTAATTAAGACACCAAAGCCCAAAAGTGGAAAGAACCAAGTCAAATAGCTTGTACAAGTTCGGGTACAAAAAACTGCCAGAACTAAATGTGACCTAAAATTGACCAAATTTTGTACTAAAGGTGCAATCTGCCCAGCTATAGTAAATTGATCATAACTTGGTATATAGAACTCAGAATGACCTGAAATTTTGCCCAGAGTGCAAGAAGACATAGAGCTATAATTTTTATGTGGACACCAAAGCCCAAAAAAGGCAAGAACCAAGTCAAATAGCTTACAAATGTTCGGTTACAAAAACTGCTAGAGCTAAATATCACCTAAAATTAACCAAATTTTGCACTAAAGATACAATCCGTCTAGCTTTAGTGAATTGACCATATCTTGGTCTATACAACTCAGAATGACATGAAATTTTGCCTAGAGTGCAACAAGACATAGAGCTACAATTCTCATAAAGACACCAAAGCCGAAAAATGGAAAGAACCAAGTCAAATAGCTTGCACAAGTACGGGAACCAAAAGTACCAGAACTAAATGTGACCTAAAATTGACCAAATTTTCCACTAAAGGTGCAATCTGTCCAGCTTTAGTAAATTGGCCATATCTTGGTCTACATAACTTAGAATGACCTGAAATTCTGCCCAGAGTGCAACAAGACATAGAGCTAAAATTCTTATGAAGACACAAAAGCCCAAATATGGCAAGAACCAAGTCAAATAGCTTGCAATTTTTCAGGTACAAAAACTGCCAGAACTAAATGTGACCTAAAATTGACAAAATTTTGTACTAAAGATGCAATCTGTCGAGCTTTAATAAATTGACCATATCATGGTCTATACAACTCAGAATGACCTGAAATTTTGCCTATAGTGTAATAAGACATAGAGCTAAAATTCATATGAAGACACCAAAGCCCATAAATGGCAAAAACCAAATCAAATAGCTTGCACTAGGTCGGGTACCAAAACTGCCAGAACTAAATGTGACCTAAAATTGACCAAATTTTCCAGTAAAGGTGCAATCTGTCCAGTGTCACACCCTACCCCTCTGTAAGGCATAACATGATCCCGTAGTATACTTAATGAATTACCAACTCCGTCTACTGATAATCCATTAAATACACTACAAGGGATTTTAAAAACTTTTCTTACTTCTTTACGATGGTGAGCACTATTTACAGTGTGAAAGACTTTGGTGAACTGAAGTGAAACAACTAACTCATTTGATTTATTTGGAATATCTGTAAAAATTTTGGCAAGGTGCCATTTGTATTTTGGACAAAACAGTTCTTCAGAAAACCTGTAAAAAGCACTTCAATATATTTTCAAATCTCAACTCCAACATTTTTATCAACACAACACATTTCTCAAGTCAAATCCACAGTGATTTTCAAAGACTAAGATACAAAGATATAACACAATTTTTACAAGCCAAATAACTCCTAATTATTTTACAACTTTACTGTACAACTTAAATTTACAACTGCTCAAAACCAAGAAGAAAATATAGATACAGTGAATATACATTACAAGATACAAAATGCCACATGTGGTATACTCACTATACCCAAAATCTCTCATTGGCGATACTAGCAATTTAGCTCACAGACTGTCTGTCTCTCTACTGCGATAAAGAATAAAGCTATCATTGAGACAATGTCTCGATGGTGCACAACATTAACCAAATACAAATTTTAAATCACAATTCATAAATCATATCAATAGTGGATGCTTAAAACCATAGTTAAATTCAAGACAATAAATGTCAACAAGAATTTAAACTCCATTTGTTAATATCACAATAATTTTCAATAAGTCGATCATGGTTGAATTCAATAGATGATATGTCAATAAGAGTTTAAATCAATTTCACAATCTCACAATACATAATAACACAATTCGATCAAATAATCAAGAATACAAATGTTGCCAATCTATAACACAATTTAGGCCATGACACAATTTTTTCCATATATGCCGTGTTGTACACCACGACAAGACATGCTCACCCCAATAATCAAATCAATGAGGAGGAAGCTAGCTATATAATGAGAACTCATCCATACTCACCTCAGATCGAAGTCAAAGAGGGAGGAACATAATCATACTCACCCTGCACTAATAAGTCAAAGAGGGAGGAATAATCACACTCACCCCATTAATGGAGGAGGAACATATTATCAGTGTCATGCCAATTGTGAGTCAAAACAATTCCAAACATTTTATTCAAATGATCCGTAAGAATCCAATAAATTTCCAAAGTTATAATTTCATTCACAAAATGGCAACACAATTCGTAATTCACTTCAATTTCCACAAAAACCATTTACAGTGCTTTTCAATCAATAAGTATCCATCAAATACCATTCAAACAATTTTTCACAGTTTCAAACCATTCACAATGTTTTTCAATCAATAAGTGTCCACCAAACACATTTCCACAATTTAAAACAATGATATGCAAATAGTCAATATTTATTTCCATTGAAAATAATTCAAAAGAAACAGTTGTTGTGCACAAACACAATTTAAAACAATAATATACAAATATTCAATATTTATTTCAATTGAAAAATTCAAAAGCAATAGCCGTTGTGCACAAACCTCTGATGACTGTCCCCCTGATCTGGACTCAGTGTTTCCTTCCCTTTTCCTGAGTCTTTGGTAACTGAGAAACACAATTTGAAGTGTTTCAGTACTAATTTAAACTGTCTCTATCGATGGTGTTTGGTAAATAATGCACTGAACTCAATTATTCACTTAATCACCTAATATACCGACCCTCGTTGCGTTTTAGGTAAATTAGGTTTTAGTGTCGTTAATATGTCACACTCGATAGGATTTTAGGTTTGGTATGTTTTACCAAAGTCATTTCCTTGCTTAGTGCATTTTAATGCAAATTGCTGGATTCCGGGACACTGGTTTGACCTAACCGGACGATCTAGTTCCCTCGGTTTTCGGGTCTCAGTCGAAACTACAAACTTGTAGATTTAGGTCTTATGGACCGCGGTGCAAAATTTCAGGTCAATCCGAGTTAAGTAGACCGAGTTATGGTCATTACACTCTTGCTGGTCAAATGGTACCATTTTAGGTCAATTTTAGGTCAAATTGGTCAATTCTGGTTCGGCCAGTTTTTGGACCCGAACTTGTGCAAGTTGTTTGACTTGCTTATGGTCATTTCTGGGCTTTGGTGTCTTCATAAGACTTGTAGGTATGGGTCTTAACTATTCTTGGTTAAAATTTCAGGTCAATTGGACCTGGTTTGAGTGAGTTATGGCCTAAACACTCACTGCTGCCCAATTGGTCATTTTTCAGGTCCTAATTGCACCTAATCCGAATTGGTCATTTTTTTAGGTCACCTTGCAAGCAGAATTTTGGCATGGTTTCTCAATGAAAGTTGGCACATTTTGTGCCTAGTTTCACCTCAAATTGGTCTCATACCAATTGAGGTTACACATTTAAGGTTATAGGCTAAAATGTGTACTGCCCTCAATATGCTTTTCACACCCCATTCAAAACACATATTTACCTTGCAAAGTTTACTTCCATACCCTACCAAATCAGTTTTGGTACATTACCAAAAGCACTTTCTACTTTACATTAACATTATTTTGGGCAGATTCCAATCAGCCTCAACACACCAATATCATTCACAATTACAATTTCTAAGTACTATTACAAACACACCTAACCATTACAAATTTTACACACACTTTACAAGATCAATCTACATACATATCATCAATCCTTCTAGGTTAATATTCTGCATACATTTCCTTCAATATATACCATTACTCAAGTGTCCCCAAGCTGCCACAAACCATTCTTCAACATCAAAGTGCCGTCCATTTTACAATTTCCCATCCAAGTGCATAAATCACCACATAAACATGAAATAATTCACTAGGTTACTAATTCATCATGATCAACACCATTTCTCATCAATTATATGCACAAATATCTCATCAAAAACGTGACTCATGGCTGTCCAAAATGAAAACAACAATAACCCTTCAAACTCAAAATTTTCTTTCACCAAACTAACACCCATAACATGAACATAAACTTTAACAAAGAAATTCTCAAAAATGCAAACTTACCTTTAATTGTAACTTGCTAAACCTTCATCAAACTTCTCAAAATTAGTATCAATATCTTCCTTGTGATGTGTAGACAAAGTTTAATGAAGAACACTAAGAGGTTGGAGTTGAAAATGGAGAGTTAAGAAAGCTTGCATGAAAAATGGCTATGGAGTTTCCTTCACTCTTCAATTCGGCAATTTGAATGCAAATGAGGAAGATGACTTATTCAGCTGCATTTTAAGTGTACACATGTCCCACTATGTATTTAATTAATCCCCTTAGTGGTCCACTTAGTCACTTAATCATATAATAAAGTAATTATTCATTTATTCCACATTTAACCCATAATTTCCACTATTTATTTTAGGTACCACCAATTTAATTTTTCATTTTATTTTCTAAGTGTAATACTATTTATTTTTAATGGACATTTAGGTCAAAAGACACTTCGGGATGTCAAATGACCATAATGCCCCTGTTCGGGTGGCATTCCTGATTTTTCGGTATTACCGGGTTTTGTCTGTTTTTCGATTTCTCACTTTTCTTTGTACTAATTATTTAATTTTTCTTTGATATTTCTAATGATATTTATTCTTCAACAAGGGTCTATTTATGTCCCAAAAATGTTTTCCAGGGTTCCCCGCAGTCCAGGGCCAGTCAACGGTCCACGCCGTGACTTCCCAGTGCGGTCACCCATCGTTAGGTTTCCCGGCTCGTTTAACTTGATCACATTTCTTTGCTATCATTTTTCCTTTGTTTTTCTTGTACTTTCTTTTCTTTTATTTCATTATTTTATGTCTCCTCACTCTCATTGAAGTGTGGTTCTAGGCATCCTAGCTGTCCGGACAACACTGGTCACTGGAGCAGCAGAACGCACTACCGAACTTAGGGGTGTTACATCCAGCTTTAGTAAATTGGCCATATCTTGGTCTATATAACTCAGCATGACCTGAAATTCTGCCCAGAGTGCAATAAGACATAGAGCTAAAATTCTTATGAAGACACAAAAGCCCAAATATGGCAGGAACCAAGTCAAATAGCTTGCACAATTTTAGGCACAAAAACTGCCAGAACTAAATGTGACCTAAAATTGACAAAATTTTGTACTAAAGATGCAATCTGTCGAGCTTTAATAAATTGACCATATCATGGTCTATATAACTCAGAATGACCTGAAATTTTTCCCATGGTGTAATAAGACATAGAGCTAAAATTCATATGAAGACACCAAAGCCCAAAAATGGCAAGAACCAAGTCAAATAGCTTGCACTAGTTCAGGTACCACAACTGCAAGAACTAAATGTGACCTAAAATTGACCAAATTTTGCACTAAAGATGCAATCTGTCCAGCTTTGGTGTATTGACCATATCTTAGTCTATACAACTCAGAATGACCTGAAATTTTGCCTAGAGTGCAATAAGATATAGAGCTAAAATTCTTGTGAAGACACGAAAGCCCAAAAATGGCAAGAACCAAGTCAAATAGCTTGCACATATTCGGGTACCAAAACAACCAGAACTAAATATCACCTAAAATTGATCAAATTTTGCACTAAAAATGCAATCTGTCTAGATTTAGTGAATTGACCATATCCTCGTCTATACAACTTAGAAAGACCTGAAATTTTGCCCAGAGTGCAATAAGACATAGAGCTATAATTCTTATGAAGACACCAAAGCCCTAAAATGGCAAGAACCAAGTCAAATAGCTTGCACAAGTTTGGGTACCAAAACTGCCACAACTAAATATCACCTAAAATTGATCAAATTTTGCACTAAAGATGCAATCTGTCTGGCTTTAGTGAATTGACCTTACATTGGTCTATACAACTCTGAATGACCTCAAAATTTGCCCTGAGTGCAATAAGACATAGAGCTACAATTCTTATGATGACACCAAAGCCCAAAAATGGCAAGAACCAAGTCAAATAGCTTGCACAAGTTCGGGTACCAAAACTGCCAAAACTAAATGTCACCTAAAATTGACTAAATTTGGCATTAATGATGCAATCTGTCTAGCTTTAGTGAATTGACCATATCTTGGTCTCTAGAACTCAGAATGACCTGATATTTTGCCCAGAGTGCAACAAGACATAGAGCTACAATTCTTATGAAGACACCAAAGCCCAAAAATGGAAAGAACCAAGTCAAATAGCTTGCACAAATACGGGAACCAAAACTGCCAGAACTAAATGTGACCTAAAAATGATCAAATTTTCAACTAAAGGTGGAATTTGTCCAGCTTTAGTAAATTGGCCATATCTTTGTCTATATAACTCAGAATGACCTGAAATTCTGCCTAGAGTGCAATAAGACATAGAGCTACAATTCTTATAAAGACACGAAATCCCAAATATGGCAAGAACCAAGTCAAATAACTTGCACAATTTCAGGTACTAAAACTGCCAGAACTGAATGTGACCTAAAATTTACAAAATTTTTCACTAAAGATGCAATCTGTCGAGCTTTAATAAATTGACCATATCATGGTCTATATAACTCAGAATGACCTGAAATTTTGCCCAGAGTGCAATAAGACATAGGGCTAAAATTCATATAAAGACACCAAAGCCCAAAAATAGCAAGAACCAAGTCCAATAGCTTGCACTAGTTCGGGTACCAAAACTGCTAGAACTAAATGTGACCTAAAATTGACCAAAATTTGCACTAAAGATGCAATCTGTCCAGCCTTAGTGAATTAACCATAACTTAGTCTATACAACTCAGAATGACCTGAAATTTTGCACAGAGTGCAATGAGAAATAGAGCTAAAAATTCTTATGAAGACACGAAAGCCCAAAAATGGCAAGAACCAAGTCAAATAGCTTGCACAATTTCGGGTACCAAAACTGCCAAAACTAAATGTTACCTAAAATTAATAAAATTTTGCACTAAAGATGCAATCTGTCGAGCTTTATTAAATTGACCATATCTTGGTCCATACAACTCAGAATGACCTGAAATTTTGCCCAGAGTGCAAAAAGATATAGAGCTACAATTCTTATAAAGACACCAAAGCCCAAAAATGGCAAGAACCAAGTCAAATAGCTTGCACAAGTTCATGTACCAAAACTGCCAGATCTAAATGTGACCTAAAATTGATCAAATTTTGCTCAAAAGATGCAATATGTCGAGCTTCAGTAAATTGACCATATCCTGGTCTATACAAATCAGAATGACCAAAATTTTGGTATAGAGAGTAATAAGACATAGAGCTACAATTATTATGAAGACACCAAAGCAGAAAAATGGAAAGAACCAAGTCAAATAGCTTGCACAAGTTCGGGTACCAAAACTGCAAGATTTAAATGTAACCGAAAGTTGACCAAATTTTGCACTAAAGGTGCAATCTGTCTAGCTATAGTAAATTGACCATAAGTTGGTCTATAGAACTCAGAATGACCTGAAATTTTGCACAGAGTGCAATAAGACATAGAGCTACAATTCTTATGAAGAGGATAAATCCTAAATATGGCAAGAACCAAGTCAAATAGCTTGCATAAGTATGGGTGCCAAAACTGCCAGAACTAAATGCGACCTAAAATTGACCAAATTTTGCACTAAAGGTGCAATCTGTCCAGATTTAGTAAATTGACTATAACTTGGTCCATACGACTCAGAATGACCTGAAAATTTTCCCAGAGTGCAATAAGACATAGAGCTACAATTCTTATGACGACACCAAAGCCTAGAAATGGAAAGAACCAAGTCAAATAGCTTGCACAATTTCGGGTAACAAAACTGCCAGAACTAAATGTCACCTAAAATTGACCAAATTTCGTACTAATGATGCAATCTATAAGGCTTTAATGAATTGACCATATCTTGGTCAGTACAACTCTGAATGACCTAAAATTTTGCCCAGGGTGCAATAGGACGTAGAGCTATAATTCTTATTAAGACACCAAAGCCCAAAAATAGAAAGAACCAAGTCAAATAGCTTGCACAAATTCGGGAACCGAAACTGCCAGAACTAAATGTGACTTAAAATTGACCAAATTTTGCAGTAAAGGTGCAATCTGTCCAGCTTAATGAATTGACCATATCTTGGTCTATAAAACTCAGAATGACCTGAAATTTTGCCCAGAGTGCAATAAGACATAGAGCTACAATTCTTATGCAGACACCAAAGCCCAAAAATGGAAAGAACCAAGTTAAATAGCTTGCACAATTTCGGGAACCAAAACTGCCAGAACTAAATGTGACCTAAAATTGACCAAATTTTGTACTAAAGGTGCAATCTGTCCAGTTTTAGTAAATTGAACATATCTTGGTCTATGCATCTCAGAATGACCTGAAATTTTGCTCAGAGTGCAATAAGACATAGAGCTACAATTCTTATGAAGACACCAAAGCCCAAAAATGGAAAGAACCAAGTCAAATAGCTTGCACAAGTTGGGGTACAAAAACTGACAGAACTAAATGTGACCTAAAATTGATCAAATTTTGTACTAAAGGTGCAATCTGCCCAGCTATAGTAAATTGATCATAACTTAGTCTATAGAACTCAAAATGACCTGAAATTTTACCCAGAGTGCAATAAGACATAGAGCTATAATTTTTATGTGGACACCAAAGCCCAAAAATGGCAAGAACCAAGTCAAATAGCTTGCACATGTTCGGGTACCAAAATTGCCAGAATTAAATGTCACCTAAAATTAACCAAATTTTGCACTAAAGATGCAATCTGTCTAGCTTTAGTGAATTGACCATATCTTGGTCTATACAACTCAGAATGACATGAAATTTTGCCCAGAGTGCAATAAAGCATAGAGTTACAATTCTTATGAAGACACCAAAGCCGAAAAATGGAAAGAACTAAGTCAAACAGCTTGCACAAGTTCGGGAACCAAAACTGCCAGAACTAAATGTGAACTAAAATTGACAAAATTTTTCACTAAAGGTGCAATCTGTCCAGCTTTAGTACATTGGCCATATCTTGGTCTATACAACTTAGAATGACCTGAAACTTTGCCCAGAGTGCAATAAGACATAGAGCTACAATTCTTATAAAGACACGAAAGCCCAAATATGGCAAGAACCAAGTCAAATAGCTTGCACAATTTCAGGTACCAAAACTGCCAAAACTAAATGTGACCTAAAATTGACCAAATTTTGCACTAAAGATGCAATCTGTCGAGCTTTAATGAATTGACCATATCTTGGTCTATACAACCCAGAATGACCTGAAATTTTGCCCAAAGTGCAATAAGACATAGAGCAAAAATTCTAATGAGGACACGAAAGCCCAAAAATGGCAAGGGCCAAGTCAAATAGCTTGCACAATTTCGGGTACCAAAACTGTCAAAACTAAATGTGACCTAAAATTGATAAAATTTTGCACTAAAGGTGCAATCTGTCCAGCTTTAGTAAATTGAACATATCTTGGTCTATGCAACTCAGAATGACCTGAAATTTTGCCCAGAGTGTAATAAGACATAAAGCTACAATTCTAATGAAGACTCCAAAGCCCAAAAATGGAAAGAACCAAGTCAAATAGCTTGCACAAGTTCGGGTACAAAAACTGTCAGAACTAAATGTGACCTAAAATTGACCAAATTTTGTACTAAAGGTGCAATCTGCCCAGCTATAGTAAATTGATCATAACTTGTTCTACAGAACTCAGAATGACCTGAAATTTTGCCCAGAGTGCAATAAGACATAGAGCTACAATTTTTATGCGGACACCAAAGCCCAAAAAGGGCAAGAACCAAGTAAAATAGCTTACACATGTTCGGGTACCAAAACTGCCAGAGCTAAATGTCACCTAAAATTAACCAAATTTTGCACTAAAGATGCAATTTGTCTAGCTTTAGTGAATTGACAATATCTTGGTCTATACAACTCAGAATGACATGAAATTTTGCCTAGAGTGCGACAAGACATAGAGCTACAATTCTTATGCAGACACCAAAGCCCAAAAATGGAAAGAACCAAGTTAAATAGCTTGCACAATTTTGGAAACCAAAACTGCCAGAACTAAATGTGACCTAAAATTGACCAAATTTTGTACTAAAGGTGCAATCTGTCCAGTTTTAGTAAATTGAACATATCTTGGTCTATGCATCTCAGAATGACCTGAAATTTTGCTCAGAGTGCAATAAGACATAGAGCTACAATTCTTATGAAGACACCAAAGCTCAAAAATGGAAAGAACCAAGTCAAATAGCTTGCACAAGTTGGGGTACAAAAACTGACAGAACTAAATGTGACCTAAAATTGATCAAATTTTGTACTAAAGGTGCAATCTGCCCAGCTATAGTAAATTGATCATAACTTAGTCTATAGAACTCAAAATGACCTGAAATTTTACCCAGAGTGCAATAAGACATAGAGCTATAATTTTGATGCGGACACCAAAGCCCAAAAATGGCAAGAACCAAGTCAAATAGCTTGCACATGTTCGGGTACCAAAATTGCCAGAACTAAATGTCACCTAAAATTAACCAAATTTTGCACTAAAGATGCAATCTTTCTAGCTTTAGTGAATTGACCATATCTTGGTCTATACAACTCAGAATGACATGAAATTTTGCCCAGAGTGCAATAAAGCATAGAGTTACAATTCTTATGAAGACACCAAAGCCGAAAAATGGAAAGAACTAAGTCAAACAGCTTGCACAAGTTCGGGAACCAAAACTGCCAGAACTAAATGTGACCTAAAATTGACAAAATTTTTCACTAAAGGTGCAATCTGTCCAGCTTTAGTACATTGGCCATATCTTGGTCTATACAACTCAGAATGACCTGAAATTTTGCCCAGAGTGCAATAAGACATAGAGCTACAATTCTTATGAAGACACGAAAGCCCAAATATGGCAAGAACCAAGTCAAATAGCTTGCACAATTTCAGGTACCAAAACTGCCAGAACTAAATGTGACCTAAAATTGACCAAATTTTGCACTAAAGATGCAATCTATCGAGCTTTAATGAATTGACCATATCTTGGTCTATACAACTCATAATGACTTGAAATTTTGCCCAAAATGCAATAAGACATAGAGCAAAAATTCTAATGAGGACACGAAAGCCCAAAAATGGCAAGGGCCAAGTCAAATAGCTTGCACAATTTCGGGTACCAAAACTGTCAAAACTAAATGTGACCTAAAATTGACCAAATTTTGCACTAAAGGTGCAATCTGTCCAGCTTTAGTAAATTGAACATATCTTGGTCTATGGAACTCAGAATGACCTGAAATTTTACCCAGAGTGTAATAAGACATAAAGCTACAATACTAATGAAGACACCAAAGCCAAAAAATGGAAAGAACCAAGTCAAATAGCTTGCACAAGTACGGGAACCAAAAGTTCCAGAACTAAATGTGACCTAAAATTGACCAAATTTTCCACTAAAGGTGCAATCTGTCCAGCTTTAGTAAATTGGCCATATCTTGGTCCATATAACTCAGAATGACCTGAAATTCTGCCCAGAGTGCAATAAGACATAGTGCTAAAATTCTTATGAAGACACAAAAGCCCAAATATGACAAGAACCAAGTCAAATAGCTTGCACAATTTCAGGTACAAAAACTGCTAGAACTAAATGTGACCTAAAATTGACAAAATTTTGTACTAAAGATGCAATCTGTCAAGCTTTAATAAATTAACCATATCATGGTCTATACAACTCAGAATGACCTGAAATTTTACCTATAGTGTAATAAGACAAAGAGCTATAATTCTTATAAAGACACCAAAGCCCAAAAATGGCAAGAACCAAGTCAAATAGCTAGCACAAGTTCAGGTACCAAAACTCCCAGAACTAAATGTGACCTAAAATTGACCAAATTTTACACTAAAGCTGCAATCTGTCCAGATTTAGTAAATTGACCACATCTTGGTCCATACGACTCAGAATGACCTGAAATTTTTCCATGAGTGCAACAAGACATAGAGCTACAATTCTTATAACGACACCAAAGCCTAGAAATGGAAAGAACCAAGTCAAATAGCTTGCACAATTTCGGGTAACAAAACTGCCAGAACTAAATGTCACCTAAAATTGACCAAATTTCGCACTAATGATGCAATCTGTCAAGCTTTAGTGAATTGACCATATCTTGGTCTGTACAACTCTGAATGACCTCAAATTTTGCCCAGAGTGCAACAGGACATAGAGCTATAATTCTTATTAAGACCCCAAAGCCCAAAAATATAAAGAACCAAGTCAAATAGCTTGCACAAGTTCTGGCACCAAAATTGCCAGAACTAAATGTGAAGTAAAATTGATCAAATTTTGCTCAAAAGATGCAATCTGTCCAGCTTTAGTAAATTGACCATATCTTGGTCTATACAAATCAGAATGATCTGAAATTTTGCCCAGAGTTTTATCAGACATAGAGCTACAATTATTATGAAGACACCAAAGCCCAAAAATGGAAAGAACCAAGTCAAATAGCTTGCACAAATTCGGGTACAAAAACTATCAGAACTAAATGTGACCTAAAATTGACCAAATTTTGTACTAAAGGTGCAATCTGCCCAGCTATAGTAAATTGATCATAACTTGGTCTATAGAACTCAGAATGACCTGAAATTTTGCCCAGAGTGTAATAAGACATAGAGCTATAATTTTTATGCGGACACAAAAGCCCAAAAATGGCAAGAACCAAGTCAAATAGCTTGCACACGTTCGGGTACCAAAATTGCAAGAAATAAATGTCACCTAAAATTAACCAAATTTTGCACTAAAGATGCAATCTGTCTAGCTTTAGTGAATTGACCATATCTTGGTCTATACAACTCAGAATGACATGAAATTTTGCCCAGAGTGCAATAAGGCATAGAGTTACAATTCTTATGAAGACACCAAAGTCGAAAAATGGAAAGAACTAAGTCAAATCGCTTGCACAAGTTCAGGAACCAAAACTGCCAGAACTAAATGTGACCTAAAATTGACCAAATTTTTCACTAAAGGTGCAATCTGTCCAACTTTAGTACATTGGCCATATCTTGGTCTATACAACTCAGAATGACTTGAAATTTTGCCCAGAGTGCAATAAGACATAGAGCTACAATTCTTATGAAGACACGAAAGCCCAAATATGGGAAGAACCAAGTCAAATAGCTTGCACAATTTTAGGTACCAAAACTGCCAGAACTAAATGTGACCTAAAATTGACAAAATTTTGCACTAAAGATGCAATCTGTCGAGCTTTAATAAATTGACCATATCTTGGTCTATACAACTCAAAATGACCTGAAATTTTTCCCAAAGTGCAATAAGACATAGAGCGAAAATTCTAATGGGGACACGAAAGCCCAATAATGGCAAGAGGCAAGTCAAATAGCTTGCACAATTTCGGGTACCAAAACTGTCAAAACTAAATGTGACCTAAAATTGACAAAATTTTGCACTAAAGATGCAATCTGTCGAGCTTTATTAAATTGACCATATCTTGGTTTATACAACTCAGAATGACCTGAAATTTTGCCCAGAGTTCAATAAGACAAAGAGCTACAATTCATATGAAAACACCAAAGCCCAAAAATGGCAAGAACCAAGTCAAATAGCTTGCACAAGTTCTGGCACCAAAACTGCCAGAACTAAATGTGATGTAAAATTGATCAAATTTTGCTCAAAAGATGCAATCTATCGAGCTTTAGTAAATTGACCATATCTTGGTCTATACAAATCAGAATGACCTGAAATTTTGCCCAGAGTTTTATCAGACATAGAGCTATAATTCTTATGAAGACACCAAAGCAGAAAAATGGAAAGAACTAAGTCAAATAGCTTGCACAAGTTCGGGTACCAAAACTACAAGAACTAAATGTGACTGAAAATTGACCAAATTTTGCACTAAAGGTGCAATCTGTCTAGCTATAGTAAATTGACCATAACATGGTCTACAGAACTCTGAATGACCTCAAATTTTGCACAGAGTGCAATAAGACATAGAGCTACAATTCTTATGAAGAGAACAAAGCCCAAATATGGCAAGAGCCAAGTAAAATTGCTTGCACAAGTTTGGGTGCCAAAACTGCCAGAACTAAATGCCACCTAAAATTGATCAAATTTTGCACTAAAGGTGCAATCTGTCGAGATTTAGTAAATTGACCATATCTTGGTCTATGCTATTCAGAATGACCTGAAATTTTGCCCAAAGTGCAACAAGACATAGACCTACAATTCTTATGAAGACATCAAAGCCTAGAAATGGCAAGAACCAAGTCAAATAGCTTCCACAAGTTCGGGTAACAAAACTGCCAAAACTAAATGTCACAAAAAATTGACCAAATTTTACACTAATGATGCAATCTGTCTAGCTTTAGTGTATTGACCATATCTTGGTCTTTACAACTCAGAATGACCTGAAATTTTGCCCAGAGTGCAATAAGACATAGAGCTACAATTCTTATTAAGACACCAAAGCCCAAAAATGGAAAGAACCAAGTCAAATAGCTTGCACAAATTCGGGTACCGAAACAGCCAGAACTAATTGTGACTTAAAATTGACCAAAGTTTGCACTAAAGGTGCAATCTACCCAGCTTTAGTAAATTGAACATATCTTTGTCTATGCAACTCAGAATCACCTGAAATTTTGCCCAGAGTACAATAAGACATAGAGCTACAATTCTTATGAAGACACCAAAGCCCAAAAATTGAAAGAACCAAGTGAAATAGCTTGCACAAGTTCGGGTACAGAAACTGCCAGAACTAAATGTGGCCTAAAATTGACCAAATTTTGTACTAAAGGTGCAATATGGCCAGCTATAGTTAATTCATCATAACTTGGTCTATAGAACTCAGAATGACCTGAAATTTTACCCCGAGTGTAATAAGACATAGCGCTACAATTTTTATGCGAATACCAAAGCCCAAAAATGGCAAGAACCAAGTCAAATAGCTTGCACAAGTTTGGGTGCCAAAACTACCAGAACTAAATGCGACCTAAAATTGACCAAATTTTGCACTAAAGGTGCAATCTGTCTAGATTTAGTAAATTAACCATATCTTGGTCTATACGACTCATAATGACCTGAAATTTTGCCCAGAGTGCAACAAGACATAGAGCTACAATTCTTATGAAGGCACCAAAGCCTAGAAATGGCAAGAACCAAGTCAAATAGCTTCCACAAGTTCGGGTAACAAAACTGCTAGAAGTAAATGTCACCTAAAATTGACCAAATTTTACACTAATGATGCAATCTGTCTAGCTTTAGTGAATTGACCATATCTTGGTCTTTACAACTCAGAATGACCTGAAATTTTGCCCTGAGTGCAATAAGACATAGAGCTACAATTCTTATTAAGACACCAAAGCCCAAAAAAGGAAAGAACCAAGTCAAATAGCTTGCACAAATTCGGGTACCGAAACTGCCAGAACTAATTGTGACTTAAAATTAACCAATGTTTGCACTAAAGGTGCATTCTATCCAGCTTTAGTAAATTGAACATATCTTGGTCTATGCAACTCAGAATGACCTGAAATTTTGTCCATAGCACAATAGGACATAGAGCTACAATTCTTATGAAGACACCAAAGCCCAAAAATGGAAAGAACCAAGTGAAATAGCCTACACAAGTTCGGGTACAAAAACTGCCAGAACTAAATGTGGCCTAAAATTGACCAAATTTTGTACTAAAGGTGCAATCTGCCCAGCTATAGTTAACTGATCATAACTTGGTCTATAGAACTCAGAATGACCTGAAATTTTGTCCAGAGTGCAATAAGACATAGAGCTATATTTCTTATGAAGAGAAAAAAGCCCAAAAATGGCAAGAACCAAGTCAAATAGCTTGCACAAGTTTGGGTGCCAAAACTACCAGAACTAAATGTGACCTAAAACTGACCAAATTTTGCACTAAAGGTGCAATCTGTCCAGATTTGGTAAATTAACCATATCTTGGTCTATCCGACTCAGAATGACCTGAAATTTTGCCCAGAGTGCAACAACACATAGAGCAACAATTCTTATGAAGACACCAAAGCACAAAAATGGCAAGAACCAAGTCAAATAGCTTGCACAATTTCGGGCACCAAAACTGCCTGAACTAAAAGTGACCTAAAATGGACCAAAATTTGCACTAAAAGTGCAATCTATGCAGCTTTAGTAAATTGACCATATCTTGGTCAATACAACTCAGAATGACCTGAAATTTTGCCTAGAGAGCAATAAGACATAGAGCTACAATTCTTATGAAGACACCAAAGCCCAAAAAAGGCAAGAACTAAGACAAATAGCTTTTACAATTTCGGGTTGCAAAATTGCTAGAACTAAATGTGACCTAAAATTGACCAAATTTTGAACTAAAGGTGCAATCTGCCCAGGTTTAGTAAATTGACCATATCTTGGTCTATACAACCCAGAATGACCTGAAATTTTGCCAAGAGTGTAGTAAGACATAGAGCTACAAATCTTATGAAGACACCAAAGCCCAAAAATAGCAAGAACCAAGTCAAATAGCTTGCACAAATTTGGGTGACAAAACTGCCAGAGCTAAATGTGACCTAAAATTGACCATATCTTGCACTAAAGGTGCAATCTGTCTAGCTTTGGTAAATTGACCATATCTTGGTCTATACAACTCAGAATGACCTGAAATTTTGCCCAGAGTGCAATAAGACATAGAGCTACAATTCTTATTAAGACACCAAAGCCCAAAAATGGAAAGAACCAAGTCAAATAGCTTGCACAAATTCGGGTACCGAAACTGCCAGAACTAAATGTGACTTAAAATTGACCAAATTTTGCACTAAAGGTGCAATCTGTCCAGCTTTATAAATTGGCCGTATCTTGGTCTATATAATTCAGAATGACCTGAAATTTTGCCCAGAGTGCTATAAGACATAGAGCTACAATTCTTATGAAGACACCAAGCCAAAAAATGGAAAGAACCAAGTCAAATACCTTGCAAAAATTAGGGTACCAAAACTGCCAAAACTAAATATGACCTAAAATTGACCAAATTTTGTACTAAAGGTGCAATCTGTCCAGCTTTAGTAAATTGACCATAACTTGGTCTATACAACTCAGAATGACCTGAAAATTTACCCAGAGTGCAATATGACATAGAGCTACAATTCTTATGTAGACACCAAAGCACAAAAATGGCATGAACCAAGTCAAATAGCTTGCACAAGTTTGGGTGACAAAACTGCTAGAGCTAAATGTGACCTAAAATTGACCAAATTTTGCACTAAAGGTGCAATCTATCCAGCTTTAGTAAATTGACCATATCATGGTCTATACAACTCAGAATGACCTGAAATTTTGCCCAGAGTGCAATAAGATATAGAGCTACAATTCTTATGAAGATACCAAAGCAAAAAAATGGCAAGAACTAAGTCAAATAGCTTGCACTAGTTCGGGCACCAAAACTGCCATAATTAAATTTGACCTAAAATTGACCAAATTTTGCACTAAAGGTGCAATCTGTCCAGCTTTAGTAAATTGACCATGTCTTGGTCTATACAACTCAGAATGACCAGAAATTTTGCCCAGACTGCAATAAGACATAGAGCTACAATTCTAATGAAGACACCAAAGCCCAAAAATGGCAAGAACCAAGTCAAATAGCTTGCACAATTTCAGGTACCAAAACTGCCAGAACTAAATGTGACCTAAAATTGACCAACTTTTGCACTATATGTGGAATCTGTCTAGCTTTAGTAAATTGACCATATCTTGTCTATACAACTCAGAATGACCTGAAATTTTGCCCACAGTGCAATAAGACATAGAGCTACAATTCTTATGAAGACACCAAAGCCCAAAAAAGGCAAGAACTAAGACAAATGGCTTATACAATTTCGGGTAGCAAAATTGCAAGAACTAAATGTGACCTAAAATTGACCAAATTTTTCACTAACGGTGTAATCTGTCCAGCCTTAGTAAATTGACCATATCTTGGTGTATACAATTCTAAATGACCTGAAATTTTGCCCAGAGTGTAATAAGACATAGAGCTATAATTCTTATTAAGACATCAAAGCCCAAAAATGGAAAGAACCAAGTCAAATAGCTTGCACAAATTTGGGTACCGAAACTGCCAGAACTAAATGTGACTTAAAATTGACCAAATTTTGCACTAAAGGTGCAATCTGTCCAGCATTAGTAAATTAACCATATCTTGGTCTATACAACTTAGAATGACCTGAAATTTTGCCCAGAGTGCAATACAACATAGAGCTACAATTCTTATGAAGACACCAAGTAAAAAATGGAAAGAGCCAAATAGCTTGCACAAGTTTAGGTACCAAAACTGCCAGAACTAAATATGACCTAAAATTGACAAAATTTTGCACTAAAGGTGCAAGCTGTCCAGCTTTAGTAAATTAACCATAACTTGGTCTATACAACTCAGAATGACCTGAAATTTTACCTAGAGTGCAGTATGACATAGAGCTACAATTCTTATGTAGACACCAAAGCCCTAAAATGGCAAGAACCAAGTCAAATAGCCTGCACAAGTTTGGGTGCCAAAACTGCCAGAACGAAATGTGACCTAAAGTTGACCAAATTTTGCACTAAAGGTGCAATCTGTCTAGCTTTAGTAAATTGAGCATATCATGGTGTATACAACTCAGAATGACCTGAAATTTTGCCCAGAGTGCAATAAGATATAGAGCTGCAATTCCTATGAAGACACTAAAGCACAAAAATGGTAAGAATTAAGTCAAATAGCTTGCACTACTTCGGGCACCGAAACTGCCAGAACTAAATTTGACCTAAAATTGACCAAATTTTGCAGTAAAGGTCCAATCTGTCCAGCTTTAGTAAATTAACCATGTCTTGGCCTGTACAACTCAGAATGACTTGAAATTTTTCCCAGAGTGCAATAAGACATAGAGCTACAATTCTAATGAAGGCACCAAAGCCCAAAAATGGCAAGAACCAAGTCAAGTAGCTTGCACAATTTCGGGTACCAAAACTGCCAAAACTAAATGTGACCTAAAATTGTCCAAATTTTGCACTAAATGTGGAATCTGTCCAACTTTAGTAAATTGACCATATCTTGGTCTATACAACTCAGAATGACCTGAAATTTTGCCCAGAGTGCTATAAGACATAGAGCTACAATTCTAATAAAGAAACTAAAGCCCAAAAATGGCAAGAACCAAGTAATATAGCTTACACAATTTCGGGCCCCAAAACTGCCAGAACTAAAAGTGACCTAAAATTGACCAAATTTTGCACTATATGTGGAATCTGTTCAGCTTTAGTAAATTGAACATATCTTGGTCTATACAACTCAGAATGACCTGAAATTATGCCCAGAGTACAATAGGACATAGAGCTACAATTCTTATGAAGACACCAAAGCCCAAAAAAGGCAAGAACTAAGTCAAATAGCTTGTACAATTTCGGGCAGCAAAATTGCAAGAACTCAATGCGACCTAAAATTGACCAAATTATGCACTAAAGGTGCAATCTGTCCAGCTTTAGTAAATTGACCATATCTTGGTCTATACAACTCAGAATGACCTGAAATTTTACCCAAAGAGCAATAAGACATAGAGCTACAATTCTTATTAAGACATCCAAAGCCCAAAAAATGGAAAAAAGCAAGTCAAATAGCTTGCACAAGTTCGGGCACCAAAACTGCCAGAACTAAATATGACTTAAAATTGACCAAATTTTGCACTAAAGGTGCAATCTGTCCAGCTTTATTAAATTGACCATAACTTGGTCTATACGACTTAGAATGACCTGAAATTTTGCGCAGAGTGCAATAAGACATAGAGCTACAATTCTTATGAAGACACCAAGTCGAAAAATTGAAAAAAACAAGTCAAATAGCTTGCGCAAGTTCGGGTACCAAAACTGGCAGAACTAAATATGACCTAAAATTGACCAAATTTTACACTAAAGGTGCAATCTGTCCAGCTTTAGTAAATTGACAATAACTTGGTCTACACAAATCAGAATGACCTGAAATTTTGCACAGAGTGCAAAATGACATAGAGCTACAATTCTTATGTAGACACCAAAGCCCAAAATTGGCAAGAACCAAGTAAAATAGCTTGCACAAGTTTGGGTGCCAAAACTGCCAGAACTAAATGTGACCTAAAATTGACCAAATTTTGCACTAAAGGTGCAATCTGTCCAGCTTTAGTAAATTGACCATATCATAGTCTATACAACTCAGGATGACCTGAAATTTTGCCCAGAGTGTAATAAGATATAGAGCTACAATTCTTATGAAGACACAAAAGCACAAAAATGGCAAGAACTAAGTAAAATAGCTTACACTAGTTCGGGTACCAAAACTGCCAGAACTAAATTTGACCTAAAATTGACCAAATTTTGCACTAAAGGTGCAATCTGTCTAGCTTTAGTAAATTGACCATGTCTTGGTCTATACAACTCAGAATGACCTGAAATTTTGCCCAGAGTACAATAGGACATAGAGCTACAATTCTTACGAAGACACCAAAGCCCAAAAAAGGCAAGAACTAAGTGAAATAGCTTGTAAAATTTCGGGTGGCAAAATTGCAAGAACTAAATGCGACCTAAAATTGACCAAATTATGCACTAAAGGTGCAATCTGTCCAGCTTTAGTAAATTGACCATATCTTGGTCTATACAACTCAGAATGACCTGAAATTTTACCCAGAGAGCAATAAGGCATAGAGCTACAATTCTTATTAAGACACCAAAGCCCAAAAAATGGAAAAAAGCAAGTCAAATAGCTTGCACAAGTTCGGGCACCAAAACTGCCAGAACTAAATATGACTTAAAATTGACCAAATTTTGCACTAAAGGTGCAATCTGTCCAGCTTTATTAAATTGACCATATCTTGGTCTATACGACTCAGAATGACCTGAAATTTTGCGCAGAGTGCAATAAGACATAGAGCTACAATTCTTATGAAGACACCAAGCCGAAAAATGGAAAAAAGCAAGTCAAATAGCTTGCGCAAGTTCGGGTACCAAAACTGCCAGAACTAAATATGACCTAAAATTGACCAAATTTTGCACTAAAGGTGCAATCTGTCCAGCTTTAGTAAATTGACAATAACTTGGTCTATACAAGTCAGAATGACCTGAAATTTTGCCCAGAGTGCAAAATGACATAGAGCTACAATTCTTATGTAGACACCAAAGCCCAAAAATGGCAAGAACCAAGTCAAATAGCTTGCACAAGTTTGGGTGCCAAAACTGCCAGAACTAAATGTGACCTAAAATTGACCAAATTTTGCACTAAAGGTGCAATCTGTCCAGCTTTAGTAAATTGACCATATCATAGTCTATACAACTCAGGATGACTTGAAATTTTGCCCAGAGTGTAATAAGATATAGAGCTACAATTCTTATGAAGACACAAAAGCACAAAAATGGCAAGAACTAAGTAAAATAGCTTACACTAGTTCGGGTACCAAAACTGCCAGAACTAAATTTGACCTAAAATTGACCAAATTTTGCACTAAAGGTGCAATCTGTCTAGCTTTAGTAAATTGACCATGTCTTGGTCTATACAACTCATAATGACCTGAAATTTTGCCCATTGTGCAATAAGATATAGAGCTACAATTCTAATGAAGACACCAAAGCCCAAAAATGGCAAGAACCAAGTCAAATAGCTTTTACAATTTCGGGTTGCAAAATTGCTAGAACTAAATGTGACCTAAAATTGACCAAATTATGAACTAAAGGAGCAATCTGCCCAGCTTTAGTAAATTGACCATATCTTGGTTTATACAACCCAGAATGACCTAAAATTTTGCCCAGAGTGTAGTAAGACATGGAGCTACAATTCTTATTAAGACACCAAAGCCCCAAAATGGAAAGAACCAAGTCAAATAGCTTGCACAAGTACGGGAACCAAAAGTTCCAAAACTAAATGTGACCTAAAATTGACCAAATTTTCAACTAAAGGCGCAATCTGTCCAGCTTTAGTAAATTGGCCATATCTTGGTCTATATAACTCAGAATGACCTGAAATTCTGCCCAGAGTGCAATAAGACATAGTGCTAAAATTCTTATGAAGACACAAAAGCCCAAATATGGCAAGAACCAAGTCAAATAGCTTGCACAATTTCAGGTACCAAAACTGCCAGAACTAAATGTGACCTAAAATTGACCAAGTTTTGCACTATATGTGGAATCTGTCTAGCTTTAGTAAATTGACCATATCTTGGTCTATACAACTCAGAATGACCTGAAATTTTGCCTATAGTGTAATAAGACATAGAGCTACAATTCTTATAAAGACACTAAAGCCCAAAAATGGTAAGAACCAAGTCAAATAGCTAGCACAAGTTCAGGTACCAAAACTCCCAGAACTAAATGTGAACTAAAATTGACCAAATTTCGCCCTAAAGGTGCAATCTGTCAGCTTTAGTTAATTGACAATATCTTGGTCTATACAACTCAGAATGACCTGAAATTTTGCCTAGAGTGCAATAAGTCATAGAGCTACAATTCTGATGAAGTCACCAAGCCAAAAAATGGAAAGAACCAAGTCAAATAGCTTGCAAAAGTTCGGGTACCAAAACTGCCAGAACTAAATATGACCTAAAATTGACCAAATTTTGCACTAAAGGTGCAATCTGTCCAGCTTTAGTAAATCCATATCATGGTCCATACAACTTGGAATGAGCTAAAATTTTGCCTGGAGTGCAATATGACATGGAGCTACAATTGTTTTGCAGACACCAAAGCCCAAAAATGGCAAGAACCAAGTCAAATAGCTTGTACAAGTTCTGGTACTAAAACTGCCTGAACTAAATTTGACGTAAAATTGACCAAATTTTGCACTAAAGGTGCAATCTGTCTAGCTTTAGCAAATTTACCATGTCTTGGTCTATACAACTCAGAATGAGCTGAAATTTTTCCTAGAGTGTAATAAGACATAGAGCTACAATTCTAATGAAGACACCATAGCCCAAAAATGGAAAGAACCAACTCAAATAGCTTGCACAAGTTCGGGTAGCGAAACTACCAGAACTAATTTTCACCTAAAATTGACCAAATTTTGCACTAAAGGTGCAATCTGTCCAGTTTTAGTAAATTGACCATATCTTGGTCTATACAACTCAGAATGACCTGAAATTTTGCCCAGAGTGCAATATGACATGGAGCTACAATTCTTACGTAGGCACTAAAGCCCAAAAATGGCAAGAACCAAGTCAAATAGCTTGCACAAGTTTGGGTGCCAAAACTGCCAGAACTAAATGTGACCTAAAATTGACCAAGTTTTGCACTAAAGGTGCAATCTGTCCAGTTTTAGTAAATTGACCATATCTTGGTCTATACAACTCATAATGACCTAAAATTTTGCCCATAGTGTAATAAGATATAGAGCTACAATTATTATGAAGACACCAAGCCAAAAAATGGAAAGAACTAAGTCAAATAGCTTGCACTAGTTCAGGTACCAAAACTGCCTGAACTAAATTGGAAATAAAATTGACTAAATTTTGCACTAAAGGTGCAATCTGTCTAGCTTTAGTAAATTGACCATGTCTTGGTCTATACAACTCAGAATGACTTGAAATTTTGCCCAGAGTGCAATAAGACATAGAGCTACAATTATAATGAAGACACCAAAGCCCAAAAATGGCAAGAACCAAGTCAAATGGCTTGCACAATTTCAAGTACCAAAACTGCCAAAACTAAATGTGACCTAAAATTGTCCTAATTTTGCACTAAATGTGGAATCTGTCCAGCTTTAGTAAATTGACCATATCGTGGTCTATACAACTCAGAATGACCTGAAATTTTGCCCAGAGTGTAATAAGACATATAGCTACAATTCTTATGTAGACACCAAAGCACAAAAATGGCAAGAACTAAGTCAAATAGCTTGCACAATTTCGGGTGCCAAAACTGCCAGAACTAAATGTGACCTAAAATTGACCAAGTTTTGCACTAAAGGTGCAATCTGTCCAACTTTAGTAAATTGACCATATCATGGTCCATGCAACTCAGAATGACCTGAAATTTTGCCCAGAGTGCAATATGACATAGAGCTACAATTCTTATGTAAACACGAAAGCTCAAAAATGGCAAGAACCAAGTTAAATAGCTTGCACAAGTTCGGGTACCAAAACTGCCAGAACTAAATATGACATGAAATTGACCAAATTTTGCACTAAAGGTGTAATCTGTCCAGCTTTAGTTAATTGACCATATCTTGGTCTATACAACTCAGAATGACCTGAAATTTTGCCCAGAGTGCAATAAGACATAGGGCTACAATCCTTATGAAGACACCAAAGCCCAAAAAAGGCAAGAATTAAGTCAAATAGCTTGCACAAGTTCGGGTACCAAAACATCCAGAACTAAATATGACCTAAAATTGACCAAATTTTCCACTAAAGGTGCAATCTGTCCAGCTTTAGTAAATTGACAATAACTTGGTCTATACGACTCAGAATGACCTGAAATTTCACCTAGAGTGCAATATGACATAGAGCTATAATTCTTATGAAGACACCAAAGCCCAAAAATAGCAAGAAGAAAGTCAAATAGCTTGCACAAGTTTGGGTGCCAAAACTGCCAGAACTAAATGTGACCTAAAATTGACCCAATTTTGCACTAAAGGTGCAATCTGTCCAGCTTTAGCAAATTGACCATACCATAGTCTATACAACTCAGAATGACCTGAAATTTTGCCCAGAGTACAATAACACATAGAGCTACAATTATTATGAAGACACCAAAGCCGAAAAAAGGCAAGAACTAAGTCAAATAGCTTGCACAATTTCGGGTACCAAAGCTGCCAGAACTAAATATGACCTAAAATTGACCAAATTTTGCACTAAAGGTGCAATCTGTCCAGCTTTTGTAAATTGACCATAACATGGTCTATACAACTCAGAATGACCTGAAATTTTGCCCAGAGTGCAATAAGACATAGAGCTACAATTCTTATTAAGACACCAAAGCCCTTATATGGAAAGAACCAAGTCAAATAGCTTGCACAAATTCGGGTACCGAAACTGCCAGAACTAAATGTGACTTAAAATTGACCAAATTTGGCACTAAAGGTTCAATCTGTCCAGCTTTTGTAAATTGACCATATCTTGGTCTATACATATCAGAATGACCTGAAATTTTGCCCAGAGTGCAATAAGACATAGAGCTACAATTCTAATAAAGACACTAAAGCCCAAAAATGGCAAGAACCAAGTCAAATAGCTTGCACAATTTCGGGTACCAAAACTGCCAGAAGTAAAAATGACCTAAAATTGTCCAAATTTTGCACTAAATGTGGAATATGTCCAGCTTTAGTAAATTGACAGTAACTTTGTCTACACAACTCAGAATGACCTGATATTTTGCCCAGAGTGCAAGATGACATAGAGCTACAATTCTTATGTGGACACCAAAGCCCAAAAATGGCAAGAACCAAGTCAAATAGCTTGCACAAGTTTGGGTGCCAAAACTACCAGAACTAAATGTGACCTAAAATTGACCAAATTTTGCACTAAAGGTGCAATCTGTCTAGCTTTAGTAAATTGACCATATCATGGTCTATACAACTCAGAATGACCTGAAATTTTGCCCAGAGTGCAATATGACATAGAGCTACAATTCTTATGTAGACACCAAAGCCCAAAAATGGCAAGAACCAAGTCAAATAGCTTGCACAAGTTCGGGTACCAAAACTGCCAGAACTAAATATGACCTGAAATTGACCAAATTTTGCACTAAAGGTGTAATCTGTCCAGCTTTAGTAAATTGACCATATCATGGTCTATACAACTCAGAATGACCTGAAATTTTGCCCAGTGTGTAATAAGATATAGAGGTACAATTCTTATGAAGACACCAAGGCACAAAAATGGCAAGAACTAAGTCAAATAGCTTGCACAAGTTCAGGTACCAAAACTGCCAGAACTAAATATGACCTAAAATTGACCAAATTTTGCACTAAAGGTACAATCTGTCCAGCTTTAGTAAATTGACCATGTCTTGGTCTATACAACTCAGAATGACCTGAAATTTTGCCCAGAGTGCAATAAGACATAGAGCTACAATTCTAATGAAGACACCAAAGCCCAAAAATGGCAAGAACCAAGTCAAATAGCTTGCACAAGTTTGGGTGCCAAAACTGCCAGAACTAAATGTGACCTAAAATTGACCAAATTTTGCACTAAAGGTGCAATCTGTCTAGCTTTAGTAAATTGACCATATCTTGGTCTATACAACTCAGAATGACCTGAAATTTTGCCCAGAGTGCAATAAGACATAGAGCTACAATTCTTATGAAGACACCAAAGCCCAAAAAAGGCAAGAACTAAGTCAAATAGCTTGTACAATTTCGGGTAGCAAAATTGCAAGAACTAAATGTGACCTAAAATTGACCAAATTTTGCACTAAAGGTGCAATCTGTCCACCTTAGTTAATTGACCATATCTTGGTCTATACAACTCAGAATGACCTGAAATTTTGCCCAGAGTGCAATAAGACATAGAGCTACAATTCTTATTAAGACACCAAAGCCCAAAAATGGAAAGAACCAAGTCAAATAGCTTGCACAAATTCGGGTACCGAAACTGCCAGAACTAAATGTGACTTAAAATTGACTAAATTTTGCACTAAAGGTGCAATCTATCCAGCTTTAGTAAATTGGCCATATCTTGGTCTATACAACTCAGAATGACCTAAAATTTTGCCCAGAGTGCAATAAGACATAGAGCTACAATTCTTATGAAGACACCAAGCCAAAAAATGGAAAGAACCAAGTCAAATAGCTTGCACAAGTTCGGGTACCAAAACTGCCAGAACTAAATATGACCTAAAATTGACCAAATTTTGCACTAAAGGTGCAAGCTGTCCAGCTTTAGTAAATTGACCATAACTTGGTCTATACAACTCAGAATGACCTGAAATTTTACCTAGAGTGCAATATGACATAGAGCTACAATTCTTATGTAGACACCAAAGCCCTAAAATGGCAAGAACCAAGTCAAATAGCTTGCACAAGTTTGGGTGCCAAAACTGCCAGAACTAAATGTGACCTAAAATTGACCAAATTTTGCACTAAAGGTGCAATCTGTCCAGCTTTAGTAAATTGACCATATCATGGTCTATACAACTCAGAATGACCTGAAATTTTGCCCAGAGTGCAATAAGATATAGAGCTACAATTCTTATGAAGACACCAAAGCACAAAAATGGCAAGAACTAAGTCAAATAGCTTGCACTAGTTCGGGTACCAAAACTGCCAGAACTAAATTTGACCTAAAATTGACCAAATTTTGCACTAAAGGTGCAATCTGTCCAGCTTTAGTAAATTGACCATGTCTTGGTCTATACAACTCAGAATGACCTGAAATTTTGCCCAGAGTGCAATAAGACATAGAGCTACAATTCTAATGAAGACACCAAAGCCCAAAAATGGCAAGAACCAAGTCAAATAGCTTGCACAATTTCGGGCACCAAAATTGCCAAAACAAAAAGTGAGTTAAAATTGACCAAATTTTGCACTAAAGGTGCAATCTGTCCAGCTTTAGTAAATTGACCATATCTTGGTCTATACAACTCAGAATGACCTGAAATTTTGCCCAGAGTGCAATAAGACATAGAGCTACAATTCTAATGAAGACACTAAAGCCCAAAAATGGCAAGAACCAAGTCAAATAGCTTGCACAATTTCGGGCACCAAAACTGCCAGAACTAAAAGTGACCTAAAATTGACCAAATTTTGCACTAAAGGTGCAATCTGTCCAGCTTTAGTAAATTGACCATATCATGGTCTATACAACTCAGAATGACCTGAAATTTTGCCCAGAGTACAATAAGACATAGAGCTACAATTCTTATGAAGACACCAATCCCAAAAAAAGGCAAGAACTAAGTCAAATAGCTTGTACAATTTTCGGGTAGCAAAATTGCAAGAACTAAATGTGACCTAAAATTGATCAAATTTTTCACTAAAGGTGCAATCTGTCCAGCTTTAGCAAATTGACCATACCTTGGTCTATACAACTCAGAATGACCTGAAATTTTGCCCAGAGTGCAATAAGACATAGAGCTACAATTCTTATTAAGACACCAAAGCCCAAAAATGGAAAGAACCAAGTCAAATAGCTTGCACAAGTTCGGGTACCAAAACTGCCAGAACTAAATATGACCTAAAATTGACCAAATTTTGCACTAAAGGTGCAATCTGTCCAGCTTTAGTAAATTGACCATATCTTGGTCTATACAACTCAGAATGACCTGAAATTTTGCCCAGAGTGCAATAAGACATAGAGCTACAATTCTTATGAAGACACCAAGCCAAAAAATGGAAAGAACCAAGTCAAATAGCTTGCACATGTTCGGGTACCAAAATTACAGAACTAAATATGACCTAAAATTGACCAAATTTTGCACTAAAGGTGCAATCTGTCCAGCTTTAGTAAATTGACAATAACTTGGTCTATACAACTCAGAATGACCTGAAATTTTGCCCAGAGTGCAATATGACATAGAGCTACAATTCTTACGTAGGCACCAAAGCCCAAAAATGGCAAGAACCAAGTCAAATAGCTTGCACAAGTTTGGGTGCCAAAACTGCCAGAACTAAATGTGACCTAAAATTGACCAAATTTTGCACTAAAGGTGCAATCTGTCCAGCTTTAGTAAATTGACCATATCATGGTCTATACAACTCAGAATGACCTGAAATTTTGCCCAGAGTGTAATAAGATATAGAGCTACAATTCTTATGAAGACACCAAAGCACAAAAATGGCAAGAACTAAGTCAAATAGCTTGCACTAGTTCGGGTACCAAAACTGCCAGAACTAAATTTGACCTAAAATTGACCAAATTTTGCACTAAAGGTGCAATCTGTCTAGCTTTAGTAAATTGACCATGTCTTGGTCTATACAACTCAGAATGACCTGAAATTTTGCCCAGAGTGCAATAAGACATAGAGCTACAATTCTTATGTAGACACCAAAGCTCAAAAAAGGCAAGAACCAAGTCAAATAGCTTGCACAATTTTGGGTGCAAAAACTGCAATAACTAAATGTGACATAAAGTTGACAAAATTTTGCACTAAAGGTGCAATCTGTCCAGCTTTAGTAAATTGACCATATCATGGTCTATACAACTCAGAATGACCTGAAATTTTGCCCAGAGTGCAATAAGACATAGAGCTACAATTCTTATGAAGACACCAAGCCAAAAAATGGAAAGAACCAAGTCAAATAGCTTGCACAAGTTCAGGTACCAAAACTGTAGAACGAAATGTGACCTAAAATTGACCAAATTTTGCACTAAAGGTACAATCTGTCTAGCTTTAGTAAATTGACCATGTATTGGTCGATACAACTAAGAATGACCGGAAATTTTGCCCAGAGAGCAATAAGACATTGAGCTACAATTCTTATTAAGACACCAAAGCCCAAAAACGGAAAGAACCAAGTCAAATAGCTTGCACAAGTTCGGGTTCCAAACTGCCAGAACTAAATATGACCTAAAATTGACCAAATTTTGCACTAAAGGTGCAATCTGTCCAGCTTTAGTAAATTGACAATAACTTGGTCTATACAACTCAGAATGACCTGAAATTTTACCCAGAGTGCAATATGACATAGAGCTACAATTCTTATGTGGACACCAAAGCCCAAAAATGGCAAGAACCATGTCAAATAGTTTGCACAAGTTCGGGTACCAAAACTGCCAGAACTAAATATGACCTAAAATTGACCAAATTTTGCACTAAAGGTGCAATCTGTCCAGCTTTAGTAAATTGACAATAACTTGGTCTATACAACTCAGAATGACCTGAAATTTTGCCCAGAGTGCAATATGACATAGAGCTACAATTCTTATGAAGACACCAAAGCCCAAAAATGGCAAGAACCAAGTCAAATAGCTTGCACAAGTTTGGGTGCCAAAACTGCCAGAACTAAATGTGACCTAAAATTGACCAAATTTTGCACTAAAGGTGCAATCTGTCCAGCTTTAGTAAATTGACCATATCATGGTCTATACAACTCAGAATGACCTGAAATTTTGCCCAGAGTGTAATAAGATATAGAGCTACAATTCTTATGAAGACACCAAAGCACAAAAATGGCAAGAACTAAGTCAAATAGCTTGGACTAGTTCGGGTACCAAAACTGCCTGAACTAAATTTGACCTAAAATTGACCAAATTTTGCACTAAAGGTGCAATCTGTCTAGCTTTAGCAAATTGACCATGTCTTGGTCTATACAACTCAGAATGACCTGAAATTTTACCCAGAGTGCAATAAGACATAGAGCTACAATTCTTATTAAGACACCAAAGCCCAAAAATGGAAAGAACCAAGTCAAATAGCTTGCACAAGTTCGGGTACCAAAACTGCCAGAACTAAATATGACCTAAAATTGACCAAATTTTGCACTAAAGGTGCAATCTGTCCAGCTTTAGTAAATTGACCATGTCTTGGTCTATACAACTCAGAATGACCTGAAATTTTACCCAGAGTGCAACAAGACATAGAGCTACAATTCTTATGAAGACACCAAAGCCCAAAAAAGGCAACAACAAAGTCACAAAGCTTGGACAAGTTTGGGTGCCAAAACTGCCAGAACTAAATGTGACCTAAAATTGACCAAATTTTGCACTAAAGGTGCAATCTGTCCAGCTTTAGTTAATTGACCATATCATGGTCTATACAACTCAGAATGACCTGAAATTTTGCCCAGAGTGCAATATGACATAGAGCTACAATTCTTATGAAGATACCAAAGCACAAAAATAGGCAAGAACTAAGTCAAATAGCTTGCACTATTTCGGGTACCAAAACTGCCTGAACTAAATGTGACTAAAAATTGAGCAAATTTTGCACTAAAGGTGCAATCTGTCCAGCTTTAGTAAATTGACCAGATCCTGGTCTATACAACTCAGAATGACCTAAAATTTTACCCAGAGTGCAATAAGACATTGAGCTACAATTGTTATGAAGACACTAAGCCAAAAAAATGGAAAGAACCAAGTCAAATAGCTTGCACAAGTTCGGGTACCAAAACTGCCAGAACTAAATATGACCTAAAATTGACCAAATTTTGCACTAAAGGTGCAATCTGTCCAGCTTTAGTAAATTGACCATATCATGGTCTATACAACTCAGAATGACCTGAAATTTTGCCCAGAGTGCAATATGACATAGAGCTACAATTCTTATGTAGACACCAAAGCCCAAAAATGGCAAGAACCAAGTCAAATAGCTTGCACAAGTTTGGGTGCCAAAACTGCCAGAACTAAATGTGACCTAAAATTGACCAAATTTTGCACTAAAGGTGCAATCTGTCCAGCTTTAGTAAATTGACCATATCTTGGTCTATACAACTCAGAATGACCTGAAATTTTGCCCACAGTGCAATAAGACATAGAGCTACAATTCTTATTAAGACACCAAAGCTCAAAAATGGAAAAAAACAAGTCAAATAACTTGCAGAAATTCGGGTACCAAAACTGCCTGAACTAAATTTGACCTAAAATTGACCAAATTTTGCACTAAAGGTGCAATCTGTCTAGCTTTAGCAAATTGACCATGTCTTGGTCTATACAACTCAGAATGACCTGAAATTTTACCCAGAGTGCAACAAGACATAGAGCTACAATTCTTATGAAGACACCAAAGCCCAAAAAAGGCAACAACAAAGTCACAAAGCTTGGACAAGTTTGGGTGCCAAAACTGCCAGAACTAAATGTGACCTAAAATTGACCAAATTTTGCACTAAAGGTGCAATCTGTCCAGCTTTAGTTAATTGACCATATCATGGTCTATACAACTCAGAATGACCTGAAATTTTGCCCAGAGTGCAATATGACATAGAGCTACAATTCTTATGTAGACACCAAAGCCCAAAAATATCAAGAACCAAGTCAAATAGCTTGTACAAGTTCTGGTACCAACACTGCCAGAACTAAATATGACCCGAAATTGACCAAATTTTGCACTAAAGGTGTAATCTGTCCATCTTTAGTAAATTGACAATAACTTGGTCTATACAACTCAGAATGACCTGAAATTTTGCCCAGAGTGCAATATGACATAGACCTACAATTCTTATGAAGACACCAAAGCACAAAAATGGCAAGAACTAAGTCAAATAACTTGCACTAGTTCGGGTACCAAAATTGCCAGAACTAAATTTGACCTAAAATTGACCAAATTTTGCACTAAAGGTGCAATCTGTCCAGCTTTAGTAAATTGACCATGTCTTGGTCTATACAACTGAGAATGACCTGAAATTTTGACCAGAGTGCAATAAGACATAGAGCTACAATTCTAATGAAGACTCCAAAGCCCAAAAATTGGAAGAACCATGTCAAATAGCTTGCACAATTTCGGGCACCAAAACTGCCAGAAATAAAAGTGACCTAAAATTGACCAAATTTTGCACTAAAGGTGCAAACTGTCCGGCTTTAGTAAATTGATCATATCATGGTCTATACAACTCAGAATGACCTGAAATTTTGCCCAGAGTGTAATAAGATATAGAGCTACAATTCTTATGAAGACACCAAATCAGAAAAATGGCAAGAACTAAGTCAAATAGCTTGGACTAGTTCGGGTACCAAAACTGCCTGAACTAAATTTGACCTAAAATTGACCAAATTTTGCACTAAAGGTGCAATCTGTCCAGCTTTAGTAAATTGACCATATCTTGGTCTATACAACTCAGAATGACCTGAAATTTTGCCCAGAGTGCAATAAGACATAGAGCTACAATTCTTATTAAGACACCAAAGCCCAAAAATGGAAAGAACCAAGTCAAATAGCTTGCACAAATTCGGGTACCGAAACTGCCAGAACTAAATGTGACTTAAAATTGACCAAATTTTGTACTAAAGGTGCAATCTGTCCAGCTTTAGTAAATTGACCATATCTTGGTTTATACAACTCAGAATGACCTAAAATTTTGCCCAGAGTGCAATAAGACATAGAGCTTGAAGATGCAAAGCCAAAAAATGGAAAGAGCTAAGTCAAATACCTTGCACAAGTTCGGGTACCAAAACTGCCGCAACAAAATATGACCTAAAATTGACAAAATTTTGCACTAAAGGGGCAATCTATCCAGCTTTAGTAAATTGACCATAACTTGGTCTATACAACTCAGAATGACCTGAAAATTTACCAAGAGTGCAATATGACATAGAGCTACAATTCTTATGAAGACACCAAAGCCCAAAAATGGCAAGAACCAAGTCAAATAGCTTGCACAAGTTTGGGTGCCAAAACTGCTAGAACTAAATGTGACCTAAAATTGACCAAATTTTGCACTAAAGGTGCAATCTGTCCAGCTTTAGTAAATTGACCATGTCTTGGTCTATACAACTCAGAATGACCTGAAATTTTGCCCAGACTGCAATAAGACATAGAGTTACAATTCTAATGAAGACACTAAAGCCCAAAAATGGAAAGAACCAAGTTAAATAGCTTGCACAAATTTGGGAACCGAAACTGCCAGAACTAAATGTGAGCTAAAATTGACCAAATTTTGCACTAAAGGTGCAATCTGTCCAGCTTTAGTAAATTGACCATATCTTGGTCTATACAACTCAGAATGACCTAAAATTTTGCCCAGAGTGCAATAAGACATAGAGCTACAATTCTAATGAAGACACTAAAGCCCAAAAATGGCAAGAACCAAGTCAAATAGCTTGCACAATTTCAAGTAACAAATCTGCCAGAACTAAAAGTGACCTAAAATTGACCAAATTTTGCACTAAAGGTGCAATCTGTCCAGCTTTAGTAAATTGACCATATCTTGGTCTATACAACTCAGAATGACCTGAAATTTTGCCCAGAGTGCAATAAGACATAGAGCTACAATTCTTATTAAGACACCAAAGCCCAAAAATGGAAAGAACCAAGTCAAATAGCTTGCACAAATTTGGGTACCGAAACTGCCAGAACTAAATGTGACTTAAAATTGACCAAATTTTGCACTAAAGGTGCAATCTGTCCAGCATTAGTAAATTGACCATATCTTGGTCTATACAACTCAGAATGACCTGAAATTTTGCCCAGAGTGCAATAAGACATAGAGCTACAATTCTTATGAAGACACCAAGCCAAAAAATGGAAAGAACCAAGTCAAATAGCTTGCACAAGTTCGGGTACCAAAGCTGCCAGAACTAAATATGACCTAAAATTGACCCAATTTTGCACTAAAGGTGCAAGCTGTCCAGCTTTAGTAAATTGACCATAACTTGGTCTATACAACTCAGAATGACCTGAAATTTTACCTAGAGTGCAATATGACATAGAGCTACAATTCTTATGCAGACACCAAAGCCCAAAAATGGCAAGAACCAAGTCAAATAGCTTGCACAAGTTTGGGTGCCAAAACTGCCAGAACTAAATGTGACCTAAAATTGACCAAATTTTACACTAAAGGTGCAATCTGTCCAGCTTTAGTCAATTGACCATGTCTTGGTCTATACAACTCAGAATGACCTGAAATTTTGCCGAGACTGCTATAAGACATAGAGTTACAATTCTAATGAAGACACCAAAGCCCAAAAATGGCAAGAACCAAGTCAAATGGCTTGCACAATTTCAAGTACAAAAACTGCCAAAACTAAATGTGACCTAAAATTGTTCGAATTTTGCACTAAATGTGGAATCTGTCCAGCTTTAGTAAATTGACCATATCTTGGTTTATACAACTTAGAATGACCTGAAATTTTGCCGAGAGTGCAATAAGACATAGAGCTACAATTCTAATAAAGACACTAAAGCCCAAAAATGGCAAGAACTAAGACAAATGGCTTATAAAATTTCGGGTAGCAAAATTGCAAGAACTAAATGTGACCTAAAATTGACCAAATTTTGCACTAAAGGTGCAATCTGTCCACCTTTAGTTAATTGACCATATCTTGGTCCATACAACTCAGAATGACCTGAAATTTTGCCCAGAGTGCAATAAGGCATAGAGCTACAATACTTATTCAGACAACAAAGCCCAAAAATGGAAAGAACCAAGTCAAATAGCATGCACAAATTTGGGTATCGAGACTGCCAGAACTAAATGTGACATAAAATTGAGCAAATTTTGCACTAAAGGTGCAATCTGTCCAACTTTAGTAAATTGACTATATCGTGGTCTATACAGCTCTGAATGACCTGAAATTTTGCCCAGAGTGCAATAAGACATAGAGCTACAATTCTTATGAAGACACCAAGCCAAAAAATGGAAAGAACCAAGTCAAATAGCTTGCACAAGTTCGGGTACCAAAACTGCCAGAACTAAATATGACCTAAAATTGACCAAATTTTGCACTAAAGGTGCAATCTGTCCAGCTTTAGTAAATTGACCATAACTTGGTCTATACAACTCAGAATGACCTGAAATTTTACCCAGAGTGCAATATGACATAGAGCTACAATTCTTATGTAGACACCAAAGCCCAAAAATGGCAAGAACCAAGTCAAATAGCTTGCACAAGTTTGGGTGCCAAAACTGCCAGAACTAAATGTGACCTAAAATTGACCAAATTTTGCACTAAAGGTGCAATCTGTCCAGCTTTAGTAAATTGACCATATCATGGTCTATACAACTCAGAATGACCTGAAATTTTGCCCAGAGTGCAATATGACATAGAGCTACAATTCTTATGAAGACACCAAAGCACAAAAATGGCAAGAACTAAGTCAAATAGCTTGCACTAGTTCGGGTACCAAAACTGCCAGAACTAAATTTGACCTAAAATTGACCAAATTTTGCACTAAAGGTGCAATCTGTCCAGCTTTAGTAAATTGACCATATCTTGGTCTATACAACTCAGAATGACCTGAAATTTTGCCCACAGTGCAATAAGACATAGAGCTACAATTCTTATTAAGACACCAAAGCCCAAAAATGGAAAGAACCAAGTCAAATAGCTTGCACAATTTCGGGTACCAAAATTGCCAAAACTAAATGTGACCTAAAATTGTCCAAATTTTGCACTAAATGTGGAATCTGTCCAGCTTTAGTAAATTGACCATATCTTGGTCTATACAACTCAGAATGACCTGAAATTTTGCCCAGAGTGCAATAAGACATAGAGCTACAATTCTAATGAAGACACTAAAGCCCAAAAATGGCAAGAACCAAGTCAAATAGCTTGCACAATTTCGGGCACCAAAACTGCCAGAACTAAAAGTGACCTAAAATTGACCAAATTTTGCACTATATGTGGAATCTGTTCAGCTTTAGTAAATTGACCATATCTTGGTCTATTCAACTCAGAATGACTTGAAATTTTGCCCAGAGTACAATAAGACATAGAGCTACAATTCTTATGAAGTCACCAAAGCCCAAAAAAGGCAAGAACTAAGTCAAATAGCTTGTACAATTTCGGGTAGCAAACCGCTGAACTAAATGTGACCTAAAATTGACCAAATTTTGCATTATATGTGGAATCTGTCCAGCTTTAGTAAATTGACCATATCTTGGTCTATACAACTCAGAATGACTTGAAATTTTGCCCAAAGTGCAATAAGATATAGAGCTACAATTCTTATGAAGATACCAAAGCAAAAAAATGGCAAGAACAAAGTCAAATAGCTTGCACTAGTTCGGGCACCAAAGCGCTGAACTAAATGTGACCTAAAATTGATCAAATTTTGCACTAAAGGTGCAATCTGTCCAGTTTTAGTAAATTGACCATATCTTGGTTTATACAACTCAGAATGACCTGAAATTTTGCCCAACGTGCAATAAGACATAGAGCTACAATTCTTATTAAGACACCAAAAATGGAAAGAACCAAGTCAAATAGCTTGCACAATTTCAGGTACCGAAACTGCCACAACTAAATATGACCTAAAATTGACAAAATTTTGCACTAAAGGTGCAATCTGTCTAGCTTTTGTAAATTGACCATAACTTGGTCTATACAATTCAGAATGACCTGAAATTTTGCCCAGAGTACAATAAGACATAGAGCTACAATTCTTATGAAGACACCAAAGCCCAAAAAAGGCAAGAACTAAGTCAAATAGCTTGTACAATTTCGGGTAGCAAAATTGCAAGAACTAAATGTGACCTAAAATTGACCAAATTTTGCACTAAAGGTGCAATCTGTCCAGCTTTAGTAAATTGACCATATCATGGTCTATACAACTCAGAATGACATTAAATTTTTCACAGAGTGCAATAAGATATAGAGCTACAATTGTTATGAAGATACCAAAGCCAAAAAAAATGGAAAGAACCAAGTAAAATAGCTTGCACAAGTTCGGGTACCAAAACTGCAAGAACTAAATATGACCTAAAATTGACTAAATTTTGCACTAAAGGAGCAATATGTCCAGCTTTAGTAAATTGACAATAACTTTGTCTATACAACTCAGAATAACCTGAAATTTTGCCCATAGTGCAATATGACATAGAGCGACAATTCTTACGTAGGCACCGAAGCCAAAAAATGGCAAGAACCAAGTCAAATAGCTTGCACAAGTTTGGGTGCCAAAACTGCCAGAACTAAATGTGACCTAAAATTGACCAAATTTTGCACTAAAGGTGCAATCTGTCCAGCTTTAGTAAATTGACCATATCTTGGTCTATACAACTCAGAATGACCTGAAATTTTACCCAGAGTGCAATAAGACATAGAGCTACAATTCTTATGAAGACAACAAAGCCCAAAAATGGCAAGAACCAAGTCAAATAGCTTGCACAATTTCGGGCACCAAAACTGCCAGAACTAAAAGTGACCTAAAATTGACCAAATTTTGCACTAAAGGTGCAATCTGTCTAGCTTTAGTAAATTGACCATATCTTGGTCTATACAACTCAGAATGACCTGAAATTTTGCCCAGAGTGCAATAAGACATAGAGCTACAATTCTTATGAAGACACCAAAGCCCAAAAAAGGCAAGAACTAAGTCAAATAGCTTGTACAATTTCGGGTAGCAAAATTGCAAGAACTAAATGTGACCTAAAATTGACCAAAATTTGCACTAAAGGTGCAATCTGTCCAGCTTTAGTAAATTCACCATATCTTGGTCTATATAACTCAGAATGACATGAAATTTTGGCCAGCGTGCAATATGACATAGAACTACAATTCTTATTAAGACACCAAAGCCCAAAAATGGAAAGAACCAAGTCAAATAGATTGCACAAGTTCGGGTACCAAAGCTGCCAGAACTAAATATGACCTAAAATTGACCAAATTTTGCAGTAAAGGTGCAATCTGTCCAGCTTTAGTAAATTGACCATTTCTTAGTCTATACAACTCAAAATGACTTGAAATTTTGCCCAGAGTGCTATAAGACATAGAGCTACAATTCTTATGTAGACACCAAAGCCCTAAAACGGCAAGAACCAAGTCAAATAGCTTGCACAAGTTTGGGTACCAAAACTGCCAGAACTAAATATGACCTAAAATTGACCAAATTTTGCACTAAAGGTGCAATCTGTCCAGCTTTAGTAAATTGACCATGTCTTGGTCTATACAACTCAGAATGACCTGAAATTTTGACCAGAGTGCAATAAGATATAGAGCTACAATTCTTATGAAGACACCAAATCAGAAAAATGGCAAGAACTAAGTCAAATAACTTGCACTAGTTTGGGTATCAAAACTGCATGAACTAAATTTGACCTAAAATTGATCGAATTTTGCATTAATGGTGCAATCTGTCCAGCTTTAGTAAATTGACCATGTCTTGGTCTATACAACTCAGAATGACCTGAAATTTTGACCAGAGTGCAATAAGACATAGCGCTACAATTCTAATGAATACTCCAAAGCCCAAAAATGGGAAGAACCATGTCAAATAGCTTGCACAATTTCGGGCTCCAAAACTGCCAGAAATAAAGGTGACCTAAAATTGACCAAATTTTGCACTAAAGGTGCAATCTGTCCGACTTTAGTAAATTGACCATGTCATGGTCTATACAACTCAGAATGACCTGAAATTTTGCCCTGAGTGCAATATGACATAGAGCTACAATTCTTGCATATACACCAAAGCCCAAAAATGGGAAGAACCATGTCAAATACCTTGCACAATTTCGGGCTCCAAAACTGCCAGAAATAAAGGTGACCTAAAATTGACCAAATTTTGCACTAAAGGTGCAATCTGTCCGACTTTAGTAAATTGACCATATCATGGTCTATACAACTCAGAATGACCTGAAATTTTGCCCAGAGTGTAATAAGATATAGAGCTACAATTCTTATGAAGACACCAAAGCACAAAAATGGCAAGAACTAAGTCAAATAGCTTGCACAAGTTTGGGTGCCAAAACTGCCAGAACTAAATGTGACCTAAAATTGACCAAATTTTGCACTAAAGGTGCAATCTGTCCAGCTTTAGTAAATTGACCATATCTTGGTCTATACAACTCAGAATGACCTGAAATTTTACCCAGAGTGCAATAAGACATAGAGCTACAATTCTTATGAGGACACCAAAGCACAAAAATGGCAAGAACCAAGTCAAATAGCTTGCACAATTTCGGGCACCAAAACTTCCAGAACTAAAAGTGACCTAAAATTGACAAAATTTTGCACTATATGTGGAATCTGTTCAGCTTTAGTAAATTGACCATATCTTGGTCTATACAACTCAGAATGACCTAAAATTTTGCCCAGAGTACAATAAGACATAGAGGTACAATTCTTATGAAGACACCAAAGCCCAAAAAAGGCAAGAACAAAGTCAAATAGCTTGTACAATTTCGGGTAGCAAAATTGCAAGAACTAAATGTGACCTAAAATTGACCAAATTTTGCACTAAAGGTGCAATCTGTCCAGCTTTTGTAAATTGACCATAACATGGTCTATACAACTCAGAATGACACGAAATTTTGCCCAGAGTGCAATAAGACATAGAGCTACAATTCTTATTAAGACACCAAAGCCCTTATATGGAAAGAACCAAGTCAAATAGCTTGCAGAAATTCGGGTACCAAACCGCTGAACTAAATGTGACCTAAAATTGACCAAATTTTGCACTAAAGGTGCAATCTGTCCAGCTTTAGTTAATTGACCATATCTTGGTCTATACAACTCAGAATGACCTAAAATTTTGTCCGGAGTGCAATATGACATGGAGCTACAATTGTTATGCAGACACCAAAGCCCAAAAATGGCAAGAACCAAGTTAAATAGCTTGCACAATTTCGGGTACCGAAACTGCCAGAACTAAATGTGACCTAAAATTGATCAAATTTTGCACTAAAGGTGCAATCTGTCCAGCTTTAGTAAATTGACCATATCTTGGTCTATACAACTAAGAATAACCTGAAATTTTGCCTGGAGTGCAATAAGACATAGAGCTACAATTCTAATGAAGACACCAAAGCCCAAAAATGGCAAGAACCAAGTCAAATAGCTTGCACAAGTTTGGGTACCAAAACTGCCAGAACTAAATATGACCTGAAATTGACCAAATTTTGCACTAATGTGTAATCTGTCTAGCTTTAGTTAATTGACCATATCCTGATCTATACAACTCAGAATGACCTGAAATTTTGCCCAGACTGCAATAAGACATAGAGCTACAATTCTTATGAAGACACCAAACCAAAAAATGGAAAGAACCAAGTCAAATAGCTTTCACATGTTCGGGTACAAAAACTACAGAACTAAATATGACCTAAAATTGACCAAATTTTGCGCTAAAGGTGCAATCTGTCCAACTTTAGTAAATTGACAATAACTTGGTCTATACAACTCAGAATGTCCTGAAATTTTGTCCAGTGTGCAATATGACATTGAGCTACAATTCTTATGTAGACACCAAAGCGCAAAAAATGCAAGGAACAAGTCAAATAGCTTGCACAAGTCCGGGTGCCAAAACTGCCAGAAATAAATATGACCTGAAATTGACCAAATTTTGCCCTAAGGTGTAATCTGTCTCGCTTTAGTAAATTGACAATAACTTGGTCTATACAACTCAGAATGACCTAAAATTTTGCCCACAGTGCAATAAGGCATAGAGCTACAATTCTTATGTAGACACCAAAGCCCAAAAATGGCAATAACCAAGTCAAATAGCTTGCACAAGTTTGGGTACCAAAACTGCCAGAACTAAATTTGACCTAAAATTGACCAAATTTTGCACTAAAGGTGCAATCTGTCTAGCTTTAGCAAATTGACCATGTCTTGGTCTATACAACTCAGAATGACCTGAAATTTTACCCAGAGTGCAATAAGACATAGAGCTACAATTCTTATGAAGACACCAAAGCACAAAAATGGCAAGAACTAAGTCAAATAACTTGCACTATTTCGGGTACCAAAACTACCAGAACTAAATTTGACCTAAAATTGACCAAATTTTGCACTAAAGGTGCAATCTGTCCAGCTTTAGTAAATTGACCATTTCTTAGTCTATACAACTCAAAATGACTTGAAATTTTGCCCAGAGTGCTATAAGACATAGAGCTACAATTCTTATGTAGACACCAAAGCCCTAAAACGGCAAGAACCAAGTCAAATAGCTTGCACAAGTTTGGGTACCAAAACTTCCAGAACTAAATATGACCTAAAATTGACCAAATTTTGCACTAAAGGTGTAATCTGTCTAGCTTTAGTAAGTTGACCATATCATGGTCTATACAACTCAGAATGACCTGAAATTTTACCCATAGTGCAATATGACATAGAGCTACAATTCTTATGTAGACACAAAATCCCAAAAATGGCAAGAACCAAGTCAAATAGCTTGCACAATTTCTGGTACCAAAACTGCCAGAACTAAATATGACCTGAAATTGACCAAATTTTACACTAAAGGTGTAATCTGTCCATCTTTAGTAAATTGACAATAACTTGGTCTATACAACTCAGAATGACCTGAAATTTTGCCCAGAGTGCAATATGACATAGAGCTACAATTCTTATGAAGACACCAAAGCACAAAAATGGCAAGAACTAAGTCAAATAGCTTGCACTAGTTCGGGTACCAAAAGCGCGAACTAAAGGTGACCTAAAATTGACCAAATTTTGCACTAAAGGTGCAATCTGTCCGACTTTAGTAAATTAACCATGTCTTGGTCTATAAAACTCAGAATGACCTGAAATTTTGCCCATAGTGCGATAAGACATAGAGCTACAATTCTAATGAAGACACCAAAGCCCAAAAATGGCAAGAACCACGTCAAATAGCTTGCACAATTTCGGGCACCAAAACTGCCAGAACTAAAAGTGACCTAAAATTGACCAAATTTTGCACTAAAGGTGCAATCTGTCAGGCTTTAGTAAATTAACCATATCATGGTCTATACAGCTCAGAATGACCTGAAATTTTGCCCAGAGTGCAATAAGGCATAGAGCTACAATTCTAATGAAGACACCAAGGCCGAAAAATGGCAAGAACTAAGTTAAATAGCTTGTACAATTTCGGGTAGCAAAATTGCAAGAACTAAATGTGACCTAAAATTGACCAAAATTTGCACTAAAGGTGCTATCTGTCCAGCTTTAGTTAATTGACCATAACTTGGTCTATACAACTCAGAATGACTTGAAATTTTGCCCAGAGTGCAATAAGGCATAGAGCTACAATTCTTATTAAGACACCAAAGCCCAAAAATGGAAAGGACTAAGTCAAATGGCTTGCACAAATTCGGGTACCGAAACTGCCAGAACTAAATGTGACTTAAAATTGAGCAAATTTTGCACTAAAGGTGCAATCTGTCCAGCTTTGGTAAATTGACTATATCTTGGTCTATACAACTCAGAATGACCTGAAATTTTACCCAGAGTGCAATAAGACATAGAGCTACAATTCTTATGTAGACACCAAAGCCCTAAAATGGGAAGAACCAAGTCAAAGAGCTTGCACAAGTTTGGGTACCAAAACTGCCAGAATTAAATGTGACCTGAAATTGACCAAATCTTGCACTAAAGGTGCAATCTGTCCAGTTTTATTAAATTGACCATATCTTGGTCTATACAACTAAGAATGACCTGAAATTTTACCTAGAGTGCAATATGACATAGAGCTACAATTCTTATGTAGACACCGAAGCCCAAAAATGGCAAAAACCAAGTCAAATAGCTTGCACAATTTCGGGTACCAAAACTGCCATAACTAAATGTGACCTAAAATTGTCCAAATTTTGCACTAAATGTGGAATCTGTCTAGCTTTTGTAAATTGACCATAACTTGGTCTATACAATTCAGAATGACCTGAAATTTTGCCCAGAGTACAATAAGACATAGAGCTACAATTCTTATGAAGACACCAAAGCCCAAAAAAAGGCAAGAACTAAGTCAAATAGCTTTTACAATTTCAGGTAACGAAACTGCAAGAACTAAATTTGACCTAAAATTGACCAAATTTTGCACTAAAGGTGCAATCTGTCCAGCTTTAGTAAATTGACCATGTCTTGGCCTGTACAACTCAGAATGACCTGAAATTTTGCCTACAGTGCAATAAGACATAGAGCTACAATTCTTATTAAGACACCAAAGCCCAAAAATGGAAAGAACCAAGTCAAATAGCTTGCACAAATTCAGGTACCGAAACTGCCAGAACTAAATGTGACTTAAAATTGACCAAATTTTGCACTAAAGGTGCAATCTGTCCAGCTTTAGTAAATTGACCATATCTTGGTCTATACAACTCAGAATGACCTGAAATTTTGCCCAGAGTGCAATAAGACATAGAGCTACAATTCTTATGAAGACACCAAGCCAAAAAATGGAAAGAACCAAGTCAAATAGCTTGCACAAGTTCGGGTACCAAAGCTGCCAGAACTAAATATGACCTAAAATTGACCAAATTTTGCACTAAAGGTGCAATCTGTCCAGCTTTAGTAAATTGACCATAACTTGGTCTATACAACTCAGAATGACCTGAAATTTTACCTAGAGTGCAATATGACATAGAGCTACAATTCTTATGTAGACACCAAAGCCCAAAAATGGCAACAATCAAGTCAAATAGCTTACACAAGTTTGGGTGCCAAAACTACCAGAACTAAATGTGACCTAAAAAAGACTAAATTTTGCACTAAAGGTGCAATCTGTCCAGCTTTAGTAAATTGACCATATCGTGGTCTATACAACTCAGAATGACCTGAAATTTTGCCCAGAGTGCAATAAGACATAGAGCTACAATTCTTATTAAGACACCAAAGCCCAAATATGGAAAGAACCAAGTCAGATAGCTTGCACAAATTCGAGTACCGAAATTGCCAGAACTAAATGTGACCTAAAATTGACCAAATTTGGCGCTAAAGGTGCAATCTGTCCAGCTTTAGTAAATTGACCATGTCTTGGTCTATACACATCAGAATGACCTGAAATTTTGCCAAGAGTGCAATAAGACATAGAGCTACAATTCTAATGAAGACACCAAAGCCCAAAAATGGAAAGAACCAAGTCAAATAGCTTGCACAAATTCGGATACCGAAGCTGCCAAAACTAAATGTGACTTAAAATTGACCAAATTTTGCACTAAAGGTGCAATCTGTCCAGCTTTAGTAAATTGACCATATCTTGGTCTATACAACTCAGAATGACCTGAAATTTTGCTCAGAGTACAATAAGACATAGAACAACAATTCTTATGCAGACACCAAAGCCCAAAAAATGGAAGGAACCAAGTCAAATAGCTTGCACAAGTTCGGGTACCAAAGCTGCCAGAACTAAATATGACCTAAAATCGACGAAATTTTGCACTAAAGGTGCAATCTGTCCAGCTTTAGTAAATTGACCATATCTTGGTCTATACAACTCAGAATGACCTGAAATTTTGCCCAGAGTGCAATAAGACATAGAGCTACAATTCTTATGAAGACACCAAAGCCCAAAAATGGCAAGAACCAAGTCAAATAGCTTGCACAAGTTTGGGTACCAAAACTGCCAGAACTAAATATGACCTAAAATTGACCAAATTTTGCACTAAAGGTGCAAGCTGTCCAGCTTTAGTAAATTGACCATATCTTGGTCTATACAACTCAGAATGAGCTAAAATTTTACCCAGAGTACACTAAGACATAGAGCTACAGTTTTTATGAAGACACCAACCCAAAAAATGGAAAGAACCAAGTCAAATAGCTTGCACAATTTCGGGTACCAAAGCTGCCAGAACTATATGTGACCTAAAATTGACCAAATTTTGCACTAAATGTGGAATCTGTCCAGCTTTAGTAAATTGACCATATCTTGGTCTATACAACTCAGAATGACTTAAAATTTTGCCCAGAGTTCAATAAGACATAGAGCTACAATTCTTGTGAAGACACTAAAGTCGAAACATGGAAAGAACTAAGTCAAACAGCTTGTACAATTTCGGGTAGCAAAATTACAAGAACTAAATGTGACCTAAAATTGTCCAAATTTGCACTAAAAGTGCAATCTGTATAGCTTTAGTAAATTGACCATATCTTGGTCTATACAACTCAGAATGACCTGAAATTTTGCCCAGAGTGCAATAAGACATAGAGCTACAATTCTTATTAAGACACCAAAGCCCAAAAATGGAAAGAACCAAGTCAAATAGCTTGCACAAATTCGGGTACCGAAACTGCCAGAACTAAATGTGACTTAAAATTGACCAAATTTTGCACTAAAGGTGCAATCTGTCCAGCTTTAGTAAATTGACCATATCTTGGTCTATACAACTCAGAATGACCTGAAATTTTGCCCAGAGTGCAATAAGACATAGAGCTACAATTCTTATGAAGACACCAAGCCAAAAAATGGAAAGAACCAAGTCAAATAGCTTGCACAAGTTCGGGTACCAAAACTGCCAGAACTAAATATGACCTAAAATTGACCAAATTTTGCACTAAAGGTGCAATCTGTCCAGCTTTAGTAAATTGACAATAACTTGGTCTATACAACTCAGAATGACCTGAAATTTTACCCAGAGTGCAATATGACATAGAGCTACAATTCTTATGTGGACACCAAAGCCCAAAAATGGCAAGAACCAAGTCAAATAGCTTTCAGAAGTTTGGGTGCCAAAACTGCCCGAACTAAATGTGACCTAAAATAGACAAAATTTTGCACCACAGGTGCAATCTGTCCAGCTTTAGTAAATTGACCGTATCATGGTCTATACAACTCAGAATGACATGAAATTTTGCCCAGCGTGTAATAAGATATAGAGCTACAATTCTTATGAAGACACCAAAGCCCAAAAATGGCAAGAACCAAGTCAAATAGCTTGCACAAGTTCGGGTACCAAAACTGCCAGAACTAAATATGACCTGAAATTGGCCAAATTTTACACTAAAGGTGTAATCTGACCAGCTTTAGTTAACTGACCATATCTTGGTCTATGCAATTCAGAATGACCTGAAATTTTGCCCAGAGTGCAATAAGACATAGACCTACAATTCTTATGAAGACACTAAAGCCCAAAAAAGGCAAGAACTAAGACAAATAGCTTGTACAATTTCAGGTAGCAAAATTGCAAGAACTAAATGTGACCTAAAATTGACCAAATTTTGCACTAACGGTGTAATCTGTCCAGCCTTAGTAAACTGACCATATCTTGGTCTATGCAATTCAGAATGACCTGAAATTTTGCCCAGAGTGCAATAAGACATAGAGCTACAATTCTTATTAAGACACCAAAGCCCAAAAATGGAAAGAACCAAGTCAAATAGCTTGCACAAATTTGGGTACCGAAACTGCCAGAACTAAATGTGACTTAAAATTGACCAAATTTTGCACTAAAGGTGCAATCTGTCCAGCTTTAGTAAATTGACCATATCTTGGTCTATACAACTCAGAATGACCTGAAATTTTGCCCAGAGTGCAATAAGACATAGAGCTACAATTCTTATGAAGACACCAAGCCAAAAAATGGAAAGAACCAAGTCAAATAGCTTGCACAAGTTTGGGTACCAAAACTGCCAGAACTAAATATGACCTAAAATTGACCAAATTTTGCACTAAAGGTGCAATCTGTCCAGCTTTAGTAAATTGACCATAACTTGGTCTATACAACTCAGAATGACCTGAAATTTTGTCCAGTGTGCAATATGACATTGAGCTACAATTCTTACGTAGACACCAAAGCCCAAAAATGGCAAGAACCAAGTCAAATAGCTTGCACAAGTTTGGGTGCCAAAACTGCCAGAACTAAATGTGACCTAAAATTGACCAAATTTTGCACTAAAGGTGCAATCTGTCCAGCTTTAGTAAATTGACCATGTCTTGGTCTATACAACTCAGAATGACCTGAAATTTTGCCCAGACTGCAATAAGACATAGAGTTACAATTCTAATGAAGACACCAAAGCCCAAAAATGGAAAGAACCAAGTCAAATAGCTTGCACAATTTCTGGTACCAAAACTGCCAGAACTAAATGTGACCTAAAATTGACCAAATTTTGCACTAAAGGTGCAATCTATCCAGCTTTAGTAAATTGACCATATCTTGGTCTATACAACTCAGAATGACCTGAAATTTTGCCCAGAGTGCAATAAGACATAGAGCTACAATTCTTGTGAAGACACTAAAGCCCAATAAAGGCAAGAACTAGGACAAATAGCTTGCACTATTTCAGGTAGCAAAATTGCAAGAACTAAATATGACCTAAAATCGACGAAATTTTGCACTAAAGGTGCAATCTGTCCAGCTTTTGTAAATTGACCATAACATGTTCTATACAACTCAGAATGACCTGAAATTTTGCCCAAAGTGCAGTAAGACATAGAGCTACAATTCTTATTAAGACACCAAAGCCCAAAAATGGAAAGAACCAAGTCAAATAGCTTGCACAAGTTCGGGTACCAAAGCTGCCAGAACCAAAAGTGACCTAAAATTGACCAAATTTTGCACTATATGTGGAATCTGTTCATCTTTAGTAAATTGACCATATCTTGGTCTATACAACTCAGAATGACCTGAAATTTTGCCCATAGTACAATAAGACATAGAACAACAATTCTTATGCAGACACCAATGCCCAAAAAATGGAAGGAACCAAGTCAAATAGCTTGCACAAGTTCGGGTACCAAAGCTGCCAGAACTAAATATGACCTGAAATTGACCAAATTTTGCACTAAAGGTGTAATCTGTCCATCTTTAGTAAATTGACAATAACTTGGTCTATACAACTCAGAATGACCTGAAATTTTGCCCAGAGTGCAATATGACATAGACCTACAATTCTTATGAAGACACCAAAGCCCAAAAATGGAAAGAACCAAGTCAAATAGCTTGCACAAGTTTGGGTGCCAAAACTGCCAGAACTAAATGTGACCTAAAATTGACCAAATTTTGCACTAAAGGTGCAATCTGTCCAGCTTTAGTAAATTGACCATGTCTTGGTCTATACAACTCAGAATGACCTGAAATTTTGCCCAGAGTGCAATAAGACATAGAGCTACAATTCTAATGAAGACACCAAAGCCCAAAAATGGAAAGAACCAAGTCAAATAGCTTGCACAATTTCTGGTACCAAAACTGCCAGAACTAAATGTGACCTAAAATTGACCAAATTTTGCATTATATGTGGAATCTGTCCAGCTTTAGTAAATTGACCATATCTTGGTCTATACAACTCAGAATGACTTAAAATTTTGCCCAGAGTTCAATAAGACATAGAGCTACAATTCTTATGAAGACACTAAAGCCCAATAAAGGCAAGAACTAGGACAAATAGCTTGCACTATTTCAGGTAGCAAAATTGCAAGAACTAAATGTGACCTAAAATTGACCAAATTTTGCACTAACAGTGTAATCTGTCCAGCCTTAGTAAACTGACCATATCTTGGTCTATACAACCCAGAATGACCTGAAATTTTGCCCAGAGTGCAATAAGACATAGAGCTACAATTCTTATTAAGACACCAAAGCCCAAAAATGGAAAGAACCAAGTCAAATAGCTTGCACAAATTTGGGTACCGAAACTGCCAGAACTAAATGTGACTTAAAATTGACCAAATTTTGCACTAAAGGTGCAATCTGTCCAGCTTTAGTAAATTGACCATATCTTGGTCTATACAACTCAGAATGACCTGAAATTTTGCCCAGAGTGCAATAAGACATAGAGCTACAATTCTTATGAAGACACCAAGCCAAAAAATGGAAAGAACCAAGTCAAATAGCTTGCACAAGTTCGGGTACCAAAGCTGCCAGAACTAAATATGACCTAAAATTGACCAAATTTTGCACTAAAGGTGCAATCTGTCCAGCTTTAGTAAATTGACCATAACTTGGTCTATACAACTCAGAATGACCTGAAATTTTGCCTAGAGTGCAATATGACATAGAGCTACAATTCCTACGTAGACACCAAAGCTCAAAAATGGCAAGAACCAAGTCAAATAGCTTACACAAGTTTGGGTGCAAAAACTGCCAGAACTAAATTTGACCTAAAATTGACCAAATTTTGCACTAAAGGTGCAATCTGTCCCGCTTTAGTAAATTGACCATGTCTTGGCCTGTACAACTCAGAATGACCTGAAATTTTGCCTAGAGTGCAATATGACATAGAGCTACAATTCCTACGTAGACACCAAAGCTCAAAAATGGCAAGAACCAAGTCAAATAGCTTGTACAATTTCGGGTACCAAAACTGCCAGAAGTATATATGACCTAAAATTGTCCAAATTTTGCACTAAATGTGGAATCTGTCCAGCTTTAGTAAATTGACCATATCTTGGTCTATACAACTCAGAATGACCTAAAATTTTGCCCAGAGTACACTAAGACATAGAGCTACAATTCTTATGAAGACACCAAAGCCAAAAAAGGCAAGAACTAAGTCAAATAGCTTTTACAATTTCGGGTAGCAAAATTGCAAGAACTAAATGTGACCTAAAATTGACCAAATTTTGCACTAAAGGTGCAATCTGTCCAGCTTTAGTAAATTGACCATATCTTGGTCTATACAACTCAGAATGACCTGAAATTTTGCCCAGCGTGCAATAAGACATAGAGCTACAATTCTTATTAAGACACCAAAGCCCAAAAATGGAAAGAACCAAGTCAAATAGCTTGCACAATTTCAGGTACCGAAACTGCCAGAACTAAATGTGACTTAAAATTGACCAAATTTTGCCCTAAAGGTGCAATCTGTCCAGCTTTAGTAAATTGACCATATCTTGGTCTATACAACTCAGAATGACCTAAAATTTTGCCCAGAGTGCAATAAGACATAGAGCTACAATTCTTATGAAGACACCAAGCCAAAAAATGGAAAGAACCAAGTCAAATAGCTTGCACAAGTTCGGGTACCAAAGCTGCCAGAACTAAATATGACCTAAAATTGACCAAATTTTGCACTAAAGGTGCAATCTGTCCAGCTTTAGTAAATTGACCATATCTTGGTCTATACAACTCAGAATGACCTGAAATTTTGCCCAGAGTGCAATATGACATAGAGCTACAATTCTTATGTAGACACCAAAGCCCAAAAATGGCAAGAACCAAGTCAAATAGCTTGCACAAGTTCGGGTACCAAAACTGCCAGAACTAAATATGACCTGAAATTGACCAAATTTTGCACTAAAGGTGTAATCTGTCCAGCTTTAGTTAATTGACCATATCTTGGTCTATACAACTCAGAATGACCTGAAATTTTGCCCAGAGTGCAATATGACATAGAGCTACAATTCTTATGCAGACACCAAAGACCTAAAATGGCAAGAACCAAGCCAAATAGCTTGCACAAGTTTGGGTGCCAAAACTGCGAGAACTAAATGTGACCTAAAATTGACCAAATTTTGCACTAAAGGTGCAATCTGTCTAGCTTTAGTAAATTGACCATGTCTTGGTCTATACAACTCAGAATGACCTGAAATTTTGCCCAGAGTGCAATAAGACATAGAGCTACAATTCTAATGAAGACACCAAAGCCCAAAAATGGCAAGAACCAAGTCAAATAGCTTGCACAATTTCGGGCACCAAAACTGCCAGAACTAAAAGTGACCTAAAATTGACCAAATTTTGCACTAAATGTGGAATCTGTCCAGCTTTAGTAAATTGACCATATCTTGGTCTATACAACTCAGAATGACCTAAAATTTTGCCCAGAGTACAATAAGACATAGAGCTACAATTCTTATGAAGACACCAAAGCCCAAAAAAGGCAAGAACTAAGTCAAATAGCTTGTACAATTTCGGGTAGCAAAATTGCAAGAACTAAATGTGACCTAAAATTGACCAAATTTTGCCCTAAAGGTGCAATCTGTCAGCTTTAGTAAATTGACCATATCTTGGTCTATACAACTCAGAATGACCTGAAATTTTGCCTAGCGTGCAATATGACATAGAGCTACAATTCTTATTAAGACACCAAAGCCCAAAAATGGAAAGAACCAAGTCAAATAGCCTGCATAAATTCAGGTACCAAAGCGCGAACTAAATGTGAGTTCAAATTGACCAAATTTTGCACTAAAGGTGCAATCTGTCCAGCTTTAGTAAATTGACCATATCTTGGTCTATACAACTCAGAATGACCTAAAATTTTGCCCAGAGTGCAATAAGACATAGAGCTACAATTCTTATGAAGACACCAAGCCAAAAAATGGAAAGAACCAAGTCAAATAGCTTGCACAATTTCGGGTACCAAAGCTGCCAGAACTAAATATGACCTAAAATTGACAAAATTTTGCACTAAAGGTGCAATCTGTCCAGCGTTTGTAAATTGACCATAACTTGGTCTATACAACTCAGAATGACCTGAAATTTTGCCCAGAGTGCAATATGACATAGAGCTACAATTCTTACGTAGGCACCAAAGCCCAAAAATGGCAAGAACCAAGTCAAATAGCTTGCACAAGTTTGGGTGCCAAAACTGCCAGAACTAAATGTGACCTAAAATTGTCCAAATTTTGCACTAAATGTGAAATCTGTCCAGCTTTAGTAAATTGACCATATCTTGGTCTATACAACGCAGAATGACCTGAAATTTTGCCCAGAGTGCAATAAGACATAGAGCTACAATTCTAATGAAGATACTAAAGCCCAAAAATGGCAAGAACCAAGTCAAATAGCTTGCACAATTTTCGGGCACCAAAACCGCGAGAACTAAAAGTGACATAAAATTGACCAAATTTTGCACCATATGTGGAATCTGTTCAACTTTAGTAAATTGGCCATATCTTGGTCCATTCAACTCAGAATGACCTGAAATTTTGCCCAGAGTACAATAAGACATAGAGCTACAATTCTTATGAAGACACCAAAGCCCAAAAAAAGGCAAGAACTAAGTCAAATAGCTTTTACAATTTCAGGTAACGAAACTGCAAGAACTAAATTTGACCTAAAATTGACCAAATTTTGCACTAAAGGTGCAATCTGTCCAGCTTTAGTAAATTGACCATATCTTGGTCTATACAACTCAGAATGACCTGAAATTTTTGCCACAGTGCAATAAGACATAGAGCTACAATTCTTATTAAGACACTAAAGCCCGAAAATGGAAAGAACAAAGTCAAATAGCTTGCACAAATTTGGGTACTGAAACTGCCAAAATTAAATGTGAGTTCAAATTGACCAAATTTTGCACTAAAGGTGCAATCTGTCCAGCTTTAGTAAATTGACCATATCTTGGTCTATACAACTCAGAATGACCTAAAATTTTGCCCATGGTGCAATAAGACATAGAGCTACAATTCTTATGAAGACACCAAGCCAAAAAATGGAAAGAACCAAGTCAAATAGCTTGCACAATTTCGGGTACCAAAGCTGCCAGAACTAAATATGACCTAAAATTGACAAAATTTTGCACTAAAGGTGCAATCTGTCCAGCTTTAGTAAATCCATATCATGGTCCTTAAAACTTAGAATGAGCTAAAATTTTGCCTGGAGTGCAATATGACATGGAGCTACAATTGTTATGCAGACACCAAAGCCCAAAAATGGCAAGAACCAAGTCAAATAGCTTGCACAAGTTCGGGTACCAAAACTGCCAGAACTAAATATGACCTAAAATTGACCAAATTTTGCACTAAAGGTGCAATCTGTCCAGCTTTAGTAAATTGACCATGTCTTGGTCTATACAACTCAGAGTGAACTGAAAATTTGCCCAGAGTGCAATAAGACATAGAGCTACTATTCTTATTAAGACACCAAAGCCCGAAAATGGAAAGAACCAAGTCAAATAGCTTGCACAAATTCGGGTACCAAAGCGCGAACTAAATGTGACATAAAATTGACCAAATTTTGCACTAAAGGTGCAATATGTCCAGCTTTAGTTAATTGACCATATCTTGGTCTATACAGCTCATAATGACCTAAAATTTTACCCGGAGTGCACTATGACATGGAGCTACAATTGTTATGCAGACACCAAAGCCCAAAAATGGCAAGAACCAAGTCAAATAGCTTGCACAAGTTTGGGTACCAAAACTGCCAGAACTAAATATGACCTGAAATTGACCAAATTTTGCACTAAAGGTGCAATCTGTCCAGCTTTAGTAAATTGACCATATCTTGGTCTATACAACTAAGAATAACCTGAAATTTTGCCTGGAGTGCAATAAGACATAGAGCTACAATTCTAATGAAGACACTAAAGCCCAAAAATGGCAAGAACCAAGTCAAATAGCTTGCACAATTTCGGGTACCAAAACTGCCAGAAGTATATATGACCTAAAATTATCCAAATTTTGCACTAAATGTGAAATCTGTCCAGCTTTAGTAAATTGACCATATCTTGGTCTACACAACTCAGAATGACCTGAAATTTTGCCCAGAGTACACTAAGACATACAGCTACAATTCTTATGAAGACACCAAAGCCCAAAAAAGGCAAGAATTAAGTCAAATAGCTTTTACAATTTCGGGTAGCGAAACTGCAAGAACTAATTGTGAGCTAAAATTGACCAAATTTCGCCCTAAAGGTGCAATCTGTCAGCTTTAGTAAATTGACCATATCTTGGTCTATACAACTCAGAATGACATGAAATTTTGCCTAGCGTGCAATATGACATAGAGCTACAATTCTTATTAAGACACCAAAGCCCAAAAATGGAAAGAACTAAGTCAAATAGCTTGCACAAATTCGGGTACCAAAACTACCAGAACTAAATAAGACCTAAAATTGACCAAATTTTGCACTAAAGGACCAATCTGTCCAGCTTTAGTAAATTGTCCATATCTTGGTCTATACAACTCAGAATGACCTGAAATTTTGCCCAGACTGCAATAAGACATAGAGCTACAATTCTTTTGAAGACTCCAAGCCAAAAAATGGAAAGAACCAAGTCAAATAGCTAGTACAAGTTCGGGTAGCAAAACTGCCAGAACTAAATATGACCTAAAATTGACCAAATTTTGCACTAAAGGACCAATCTGTCCAGCTTTAGTAAATTGACAATAACTTGGTCTATACAAATCAGAATGACTTGAAATTTTACCCAGAGTGCAATATGACATAGAACTACAATTCTTTTGTAGACACCAAGGCACAAAAATGGCAAGAACTAAGTTAAATAGCTTGCACAAGTTCGGGTACCAAAACTGCCAGAACTAAAAGTGACCTAAAATTGACCAAATTTTGCACTAAAGGTGCAATCTGTTCAACTTTAGTAAATTGACCATATCATGCTCCATGCAACTCAGAATGACTTGAAATTTTACCCAGAGTGCAATATGACATAGAACTACAATTCTTTTGTAGACACCAAGGCACAAAAATGGCAAGAACTAAGTCAAATAGCTTGCACAAGTTCGGGTACCAAAACTGCCAGAACTAAAAGTGACCTAAAATTGACCAAATTTTGCACTATATGTGGAATCTGTTCAGCTTTAGCAAATTGACCATATCTTGGTCTATACAACTCAGAATGACCCAAAATTTTGTCCAGAGTACAATAAGACATAGAGCTACAATTCTTATGAAGACACCAAATCCCAAAAAAGGCAAGAACTAAGTCAAATAGCTTGTACAATTTCGGGTGGCAAAATTGCAAGAACTAAATGTGACCTAAAATTGACCAAATTTTGCACTAATGGTGTAATCTGTCCAACTTTAGTAAATTGACCATGTCTTGGTCTATACAACTGAGAATGACCAGAAATTTTGCCCAGACTGCAAAAAGACATAGAGCTACAATTCTTATTAAGACACCAAAGCCCAAAAATGGAAAGAACCAAGTCAAATAGCTTGCCCAAGTTAGGGTGCCAAAGCGCGAACTAAATATGACCTGAAATTGACCAAATTTTGCACTAAAGGTGTAATCTGTCCAGCTTTAGTTAATTGACCATATCTTGGTCTATACAACTCAGAATGACCTGAAATTTTGCCCAGAGTGCAATAAGACATAGAGCTACAATTCTTATGAAGACACCAAGCCAAAAAATGGAAAGAACCAAGTCAAATAGCTTGCACAAGTTCGGGTACCAAAGCTGCCAGAACTAAATATGACCTAAAATTGACCAAATTTTGCACTAAAGGTGCAATCTGTCCAGCTTTAGTAAATTGACCATTTCTTAGTGTATACAACTCAGAATGACTTGAAATTTTGCCCAGAGTGCAATATGACATAGAGCTACAATTCTTATGTAGACACCAAAGCCCTAAAATGGCAAGAACCAAGTCAAATAGCTTGCACAAGTTTGGGTGCCAAAACTGCCAGAACTAAATGTGACCTAAAATTGACCAAATTTTGCACTAAAGGTGCAATCTGTCCAGCTTTAGTAAATTGACCATATCTTGGTCTATACAACTCAGAATGACCTGAAATTTTGCCCAGAGTGCAATAAGACATAGAGCTACAATTCTTATGAAGACACCAAGCCAAAAAATGGAAAGAACCAAGTCAAATAGCTTGCACAATTTCGGGTACCAAAGCTGCCAAAACTAAATGTGACCTAAAATTGTTCAAATTTTGCACTAAATGTGAAATCTGTCCAGCTTTAGTAAATTGACCATATCTTGGTCTATACAACTCAGAATGACTTGAAATTTTGCCCAGAGTACAATAAGACATAGAGCTACAATTCTTATGAAGACACCAAAGCCCAAAAAAGGCAAGAACTAAGTCAAATAGCTTGTACAATTTCGGGTAGCAAAATTGCAAGAACTAAATGTGACCTAAAATTGACCAAATTTTGCACTAAAGGTGCAATCTGTCCAGCTTTAGTAAATTGACCATATCTTGGTCTATACAACTCAGAATGACCTGAAATTTTGCCCACAGTGCAATAAGACATAGAGCTACAATTCTTATTAAGACACCAAAGCCCAAAAATGGAAAGAACCAAGTCAAATAGCTTGCACAAATTCGGGTACCGAAACTGCCAGAACTAAATGTGACTTAAAATTGACCAAATTTTGCACTAAAGGTGCAATCTGTCCAGCTTTAGTAAATTGACCATATCTTGGTCTATACAACTCAGAATGACCTGAAATTTTGCCCAGAGTGCAATAAGACATAGAGCTACAATTCTTATGAAGACACCAAGCCAAAAAATGGAAAGAACCAAGTCAAATAGCTTGCACAATTTCGGGTACCAAAGCTGCCAGAACTAAATATGACCTAAAATTGACAAAATTTTGCACTAAAGGTGCAATCTGTCCAGCTTTTGTGAATTGACCATAACTTGGTCTATACAACTCAGAATGACCTGAAATTTTACCCAGAGTGCAATATGACATAGAGCTACAATTCTTATGTGGACACCAAAGCCCAAAAATGGCAAGAACCAAGTCAAATAGCTTGCACAAGTTTGGGTGCCAAAACTGCCAGAACTAAATGTGACCTAAAATTGACCAAATTTTGCACTAAAGGTGCAATCTGTCCAGCTTTAGTAAATTGACAATAACTTGGTCTATACAAATCAGAATGACATGAAATTTTCCCCAGAGTGCAATAAGACATAGAGCTACAATTCTAATGAAGACACCATAGCCTAAAAATGGAAAGAACCAAATCAAATAGCCTACACAAGTTCGGGTAGCGAAACTACCAGAACTAAATGTGACCTAAAATTGATCAAATTTTCACTAATGGTGGAATCTGTCCAGTTTTAGTAAATTGACTATATCTTGGTCTATACAACTCAAAATGACCTAAAATTTTGCCCAGAGTGTAATAAGATATAGAGCTACAATTCTTATGAAGACACCAAAGCCGAAAAAGGCAAGAACTAAGTCAAATAGCTTTTACAATTTCGGGTAGCAAAATTGAAAGAACTAAATGTGACCTAAAATTGACCAAATTTTGCACTAAAGGTGCAATCTGTCCAGCTTTTGTAAATTGACCATAACATGGTCTATACAACTCAGAATGACCTGAAATTTTGCCCAGAGTGCAATAAGATATAAAGCTACAATTCTTATTAAGACACAAAGCCCAAAAATGGAAAGAACCAAGTCAAATAGCTTGCACAAATTCGGGTACCAAAACTGCCATAACTAAATGTGACTTAAAAGTGACTAAATTTTGCAGTAAAGGTGCAATCTATCCAGCTTTAGTAAATTGGCCATATCTTGGTCTATACAACTCAGAATGACCTAAAATTTTGCCCACAGTGCAATAAGGCATAGAGCTACAATTCTTATGAAGACACCAAGCCAAAAAATGGAAAGAACCAAGTCAAATAGCTTGCACAAGTTCGGGTACCAAAACTGCCAGAACTAAATATGACCTAAAATTGACCAAATTTTGCACTAAAGGTGCAATCTGTCCAGCTTTAGTAAATTGACCATAACTTGGTCTATACAACTCAGAATGACCTGAAATTTTACCTAGAGTGCAATATGACATAGAGCTACAATTCTTATGTAGACACCAAAGCCCAAAAATGGCAAGAACCAAGTCAAATAGCTTGCACAAGTTTGGGTGCCAAAACTGCCAGAACTAAATGTGACCTAAAATTGACCAAATTTTGCACTAAAGGTGCAATCTGTCCAGCTTTAGTAAATTGACCATGTCTTGGTCTATACAACTGAGAATGACCAGAAATTTTGCCCAGACTGCAATAAGACATAGAGTTACAATTCTAATGAAGACACCAAAGCCCAAAAATGGAAAGAACCAAGTCAAATAGCTTGCACAAGTTTGGGTGCCAAAACTGCCAGAACTAAATGTGACCTAAAATTGACCAAATTTTGCATTATATGTGGAATCTGTCCAGCTTTAGTAAATTGACCATATCTTGGTCTATACAACTCAGAATGACTTAAAATTTTGCCCAGAGTTCAATAAGACATAGAGCTACAATTCTTATGAAGACACTAAAGCCCAAAAAAGGCAAGAACTAAGACAAATAGCTTGTACAATTTCAGGTAGCAAAATTGCAAGAACTAAATGTGACCTAAAATTGACTAAATTTTGCACTAACGGTGTAATCTGTCCAGCCTTAGTAAACTGACCATATCTTGGTCTATGCAATTCAGAATGACCTGAAATTTTGCCCAGAGTGCAATAAGACATAGAGCTACAATTCTTATTAAGACACCAAAGCCCAAAAATGGAAAGAACCAAGTCAAATAGCTTGCACAAATTTGGGTACCGAAACTGCCAGAACTAAATGTGACTTAAAATTGACCAAATTTTGCACTAAAGGTGCAATCTGTCCAGCATTAGTAAATTGACCATATCTTGGTCTATACAACTCAGAATGACCTGAAATTTTGCCCAGAGTGCAATAAGACATAGACCTACAATTCTTATGAAGACACCAAGTAAAAAAATGGAAAGAACCAAGTCAAATAGCTTGCACAAGTTTGGGTACCAAAACTGCCAGAACTAAATATGACCTAAAATTGACCAAATTTTGCACTAAAGGTGCAAGCTGTCCAGCTTTAGTAAATTGACCATAACTTGGTCTATACAACTCAGAATGACCTGAAATTTTACCTAGAGTGCAATATGACATAGAGCTACAATTCTTATGGAGACACCAAAGCCCAAAAATGGCAAGAACCAAGTCAAATAGCTTGCACAAGTTTGGGTGCCAAAACTGCCAGAACTAAATGTGACCTAAAATTGACCAAATTTTGCACTAAAGGTGCAATCTGTCCAGCTTTAGTAAATTGACCATGTCTTGGTCTATACAACTCAGAATGACCTGAAATTTTGCCCAGAGTGCAATAAGACATAGAGCTACAATTCTTATTAAGAAACCAAAGCCCAAAAATGGTAAGAACCAAGTCAAATAGCTTGCACAATTTCGGGCACCGAAACTGCCAAAACTAAAAGTGACCTAAAATTGACCAAATTTTGCACTATATGTGGAATCTGTTCAGCTTTAGTAAATTGACCATATCTTGGTCTATTCAACTCAGAATGACTTGAAATTTTGCCCAGAGTACAATAAGACATAGAGCTACAATTCTTATGAAGACACCAAATCCCAAAAAAGGCAAGAACTAAGTCAAATAGCTTGTACAATTTCGGGTGGCAAAATTGCAAGAACTAAATGTGACCTAAAATTGACCAAATTTTGCACTAAAGGTGCAATCTGTCCAGTTTTAGTAAATTGACAATAACGTGGTCTATACAACTCAGAATGACCTGAAATTTTGCCCAGAGTGCAACAGGACATAGAGCTACAACTCTTATTAAGACACCAAAGCCCAAAAATGGAAAGAACCAAGTCAAATAGCTTGCACAAATTCGGGTACCGAAACTACCAGAAGTAAATGTGACTTAAAATTGACCAAATTTTGCACTAAAGGTGCAATCTGTCCAGCTTTAGTAAATTGACCATATCTTGGTCTATACAACTCAGAATGACTTGAAATTTTCACCAGACTGCAACAAGACATATAGCTACAATTCTTATAAAGACACCAAGCCAAAAAATGGAAAGAACCAAGTCAAATAGCTTGTACAAGTTCGGGTAGCAAAACCGCCAGAACTAAATATGACCTAAAATTGACCAAATTTTGCACTAAAGGACCAATCTGTCTAGCCTTAGTAAATTGACAATAACTTGGTCTATACAACTCAGAATGACCGAAAATTTTACCCAGAGTGCAATATGACATAGAGCTACAACTCTTTTGTAGCCACCAAAGCCCAAAAATGGAAAGAACCAAGTCAAATTGCTTGCACAAGTTCGGGTACCAAAACTGCCAGAACTAAATATGACCTAATATTGACCAAATTTTGCACTAAAGGTGCAATCTGTCCAGCTTTAGTAAATTGACAGTAACTTGGTCTATACAACTCAGAATGACCTGAAATTTTGCCCAGAGTGCAATACGACATGGAGCTACAATTCTAATGAAGACACCAAAGCCCAAAAATGGCAAGAACCAAGTCAAATAGCTTGCACAAATTTGGGTACCAAAGCTGCCAGAACAAATTGTGACCTAAAATGGACCAAGTTTTGCGCTATATGTGGAATCTGTTCAGCTTTAGTAAATTGACCATATCTTGGTCTATTCAACTCAGAATGACCTGAAATTTTGCCCAGAGTACAATAAGACATAGAGCTACAATTCTTATGAAGACACTAAAGCCCAAAAATGGCAAGAACTAAGTGAAATAGCTTGTACAATTTCAGGTAGCAAAATTGAAAGAACTAAATGTGACCTAAAATTGATCTAATTTTGCACTAAAGGTGCAATCTGTCCAGCTTTAGTAAATTGACCATATCTTGGTCTATACAACTAAGAATAACCTGAAATTTTTCCCACAGTGCAATAAGACATAAAGCTACAATTCTTATTAAGACACCAAAGCCAAAAAATGGAAAGAACCAAGTCAAATAGCTTGCACAAATTTGGGTACGCAAACTGCCAGAACTAAATGTGAGTTAAAATTGACCAAAATTTGCCCTAAAGGTGCAATCTGCCCAGCTTTAGTAAATTGACCATATCTTGGTCTATACAACTCAGAATGACCTAAAATTTTGCCCAGAGTGCAATAAGACATAGAGCTACAATTCTTATGAAGACACCAAGCCAAAAAAAGGAAAGAACCAAGTCAAATAGCTTGCACAAGTTCGGGTACCAAAGTTGCCATAACTTAATATGACCTAAAATTGACCAAATTTTGCACTAAAGGTGCAATCTATCCAGCTTTAGTAAATTGACCATAACTTGGTCTATACAACTCAGAATGACCTGAAAATTTACCAAGAGTGCAATATGACATAGAGCTACAATTCTTATATGGACACCAAAGCCCAAAAATGGCAAGAACCAAGTCAAATTGCTTGCACAAGTTTTGGTGCCAAAACTGGCAGAGCTAAATGTGACCTCAAATTAACCAAGTTTTGCACTAAAGGTGCAATCTGTCCAGCTTTAGTAAATTGACCATATCATGGTCTATACAACTCAGAATGACCTGAAATTTTGCCCAGAGTGCAATAAGACATAGAGCTACAATTCTATTGAAGACACCAAAGCCCAAAAATGGCAAGAACCACGTCAAATAGCTTGCACAGTTTCGGGCACCAAAATTGCCAGAACTAAAAGTGACCTAAAATTGACCAAATTTTGCACTATATGTGGAATCTGTTCAGCTTTAGTAAATTGACCATATCGTGGTCTACACAACTCAGAATGACCTAAATTTTGCCCAGAGTACAATAAGACATAGAGCTACATTTCTTATGAAGACACCAAATCCCAAAAAAGGAAAGAACTAAGTCAAATAGCTTGTACAATTTTCGGGTAGCAAAATTGCAAGAACTAAATATGACCTAAAATTGACCAAATTTTGCACTAAAGGTGCAATCTGTCCACCTTTAGTTAATTGACCATATCTTGGTCCATACAACTCAGAATGACCTGAAATTTTGCCCAGAGTGCAATAAGACATAGAGCTACAATTCTTATTAAGACACCAAAGCCCAAAAATGGAAAGAACCAAGTCAAATAGCTTGCACAATTTCAGGTACCGAAACTGCCAGAACTAAATGTGACATAAAATTGAGCAAATTTTGCACTAAAGGTGCAATCTGTCCAACTTTAGTAAATTGACTATATCGTGGTCTATACAGCTCTGAATGACCTGAAATTTTGCCCAGTGTGCAATAAGACATAGAGTTACAATTCTTATGAAGACACCAAGCCAAAAAATGGAAAGAACCTAGTCAAATAGCTTGCACAAGTTCGGGTACCTAAACTGCCAGAACTAAATATGACCTAATATTGACCAAATTTTGCACTAAAGGTGCAATCTGTCCAGCTTTAGTAAATTGACAGTAACTTGGTCTACACAACTCAGAGTGACCTGATATTTTGCCCAGAGTGCAATATGACAGAGCTACAATTATTACGTAGACACCAAAGTGTAAAAATTGCAAGAACCAAGTCAAATAGCTTGCAAAAGTTTGCGTGCCAAAACTGCCAGAACTAAATGTGACCTAAAATTGACCAAATCTTACACTAAAGCTGCAATCTGTCCAGCTTTAGTAAATTGACCATTTCTTAGTCTATACAACTCAAAATGACTTGAAATTTTGCCCAGAGTGCATTAAGACATAGAGCTACAATTCTTATGAAGACACCAAGCCAAAAAATGGAAAGAACCAAGTCAAATAGCTTGCACAAGTTCGGGTACCAAAACTGCCAGAAGTATATATGACCTAAAATTGACCAAATTTTGCACTATATGTGGAATCTGTTCAGCTTTAGTAAATTGACCATATCTTGGTCTATTCAACTCAGAATGACTTGAAATTTTGCCCAGAGTACAATAAGACATAGAGCTACAATTCTTATGAAGTCACCAAAGCCGAAAAAAGGCAAGAACTAAGTCAAATAGCTTTTACAATTTCGGGTAGCAAAATTGCAAGAACTAAATGTGACCTAAAACTGACCAAATTTTGCACTAAAGGTGCAATCTGTCCAGCTTTAGTAAATTGACCATATCTTGGTCTATACAACTCAGAATGACCTGAAATTTTGCCCACAGTGCAATAAGACATAGAGCTACAATTCTTATTAAGACACCAAAGCTCAAAAATGGAAAAAAACAAGTCAAATAACTTGCAGAAATTCGGGTACTGAAACTGCCAGAACTAAATGTGAGTTAAAATTGACCAAATTTTGCACTAAAGGTGAAATCTGTCTAGCTTTAGTAAATTGACCATATCTTGGTCTGTACAACTTAGAATGACCTAAAATTTTGCCCAGAGTGCAATAAGACATAGAGCTACAATTCTTATGAAGACACCAAGCCAAAAAATGGAAAGAACCAAGTCAAATAGCTTGCACAAGTTTGGGTACCAAAGCTGCCAGAACTAAATATGACCTAAAATTGACAAAATTTTGCACTAAAGGTGCAATCTGTCTAGCTTTTGTAAATTGACCATAACTTGGTCTATACAATTCAGAATGACCTGAAATTTTGCCCAGAGTACAACAAGACATAGAGCTACAATTCTTATGAAGACACCAAAACCCAAAAAAGGCAAGAACAAAGTCACAAAGCTTGGACAAGTTTGGGTGCCAAAACTGCCAGAACTAAATGTGACCAAAAATTGACCAAATTTTGCACTAAAGGTGCAATCTGTCGACTTTAGTAAATTGACCATGTCTTGGTCTATACAACTCAGAATGACCAGAAATTTTGCCTAGACTGCAATAAGACATAGAGTTACAATTCTAATGAAGACACCAAAGCCCAAAAATGGAAAGAACCAAGTCAAATAGCTTGCACAATTTCTGGTACCAAAACTGCCAGAACTAAAGGTGACCTAAAATTGACGAAATTTTGCATTATATGTGGAATCTGTCCAGCTTTAGTAAATTGACCATATCTTGGTCTATACAACTCAGAATGACTTAAAATTTTGCCCAGAGTTCAATAAGACATAGAGCTACAATTCTTATGAAGACACTAAAGCCCAAAAAAGGCAAGAACTAAGACAAATAGCTTGTACAATTTCAGGTAGCAAAATTGCAAGAACTAAATGTGACTTAAAATTGACCAAATTTTGCACTAAAGGTGCAATCTGTCCAGCATTAGTAAATTGACCATATCTTGGTCTATACAACTCAGAATGACCTGAAATTTTGCCCAGAGTGCAATAAGACATAGAGCTACAATTCTTATTAAGACACCAAAGCCCAAAAATGGAAAGAACCAAGTCAAATAGCTTGCACAAATTTGGGTACCGAAACTGCCAGAACTAAATGTGACTTAAAATTGACCAAATTTTGCACTAAAGGTGCAATCTGTCCAGCATTAGTAAATTGACCATATCTTGGTCTATACAACTCAGAATGACCTGAAATTTTGCCCAGAGTGCAATAAGACATAGACCTACAATTCTTATGAAGACACCAAGTAAAAAAATGGAAAGAACCAAGTCAAATAGCTTGCACAAGTTTGGGTACCAAAACTGCCAGAACTAAATATGACCTAAAATTGACCAAATTTTGCACTAAAGGTGCAAGCTGTCCAGCTTTAGTAAATTGACCATAACTTGGTCTATACAACTCAGAATGACCTGAAATTTTACCTAGAGTGCAATATGACATAGAGCTACAATTCTTATGCAGACACCAAAGCCCAAAAATGGCAAGAACCAAGTCAAATAGCTTGCACAAGTTTGGGTACGAAAACTGCCAGAACTAAATATGACCTAAAATTGACCAAATTTTGCACTAAAGGTGCAATCTGTCCAGCTTTAGTAAATTGACCATGTCTTGGTCTATACAACTGAGAATGACCAGAAATTTTGCCCAGACTGCAATAAGACATAGAGTTACAATTCTAATGAAGACACCAAAGCCCAAAAATGGAAAGAACCAAGTCAAATAGCTTGCACAATTTCTGGTACCAAAACTGCCAGAACTAAATGTGACCTAAAATTGACCAAATTTTGCATTATATGTGGAATCTGTCCAGCTTTAGTAAATTGACCATATCTTGGTCTATACAACTCAGAATGACTTAAAATTTTGCCCAGAGTTCAATAAGACATAGAGCTACAATTCTTATGAAGACACTAAAGCCCAAAAATGGCAAGAACTAAGTGAAATAGCTTGTACAATTTCAGGTAGCAAAATTGAAAGAACTAAATGTGACCTAAAATTGATCTAATTTTGCACTAAAGGTGCAATCTGTCCAGCCTTAGTAAACTGACCATATCTTGGTCTATACAACCCAGAATGACCTGAAATTTTGCCCAGAGTGCAATAAGACATAGAGCTACAATTCTTATTAAGACACCAAAGCCCAAAAATGGAAAGAACCAAGTCAAATAGCTTGCACAAATTTGGGTACCGAAACTGCCAGAACTAAATGTGACATAAAATTGACCAAATTTTGCCCTAATGGTGCAATCTGTCCAGCATTTGTAAGTTGACCATATCTTGGTCTATACAACTCAGAATGACCTGGTATTTTGCCCAGAGTGCAATAAGACATAGACCTACAATTCTTATGAAGACACCAAGTAAAAAAATGGAAAGAACCAAGTCAAATAGCTTGCACAAGTTTGGGTACCAAAACTGCCAGAACTAAATATGACCTAAAATTGACCAAATTTTGCACTAAAGGTGCAATCTGTCCAGCTTTAGTAAATTGACAATAACTTGGTCTATACAACTCAGAATGACCTGAAATTTTGCCCAGAGTGCAATATGACATAGAGCTACAATTCTTATGAAGACACCAAAGCCCAAAAATGGCAAGAACCAAGTCAAATAGCTTGCACAAGTTTGGGTGCCAAAACTGCCAGAACTAAATGTGACCTAAAATTGACCAAATTTTGCACTAAAGGTGCAATCTGTCCAGCTTTAGTAAATTGACCATGTCTTGGTCTATACAACTCAGAATGACCTGAAATTTTGCCCAGAGTGCAATAAGACATAGAGCTACAATTCTAATGAAGACACCAAAGCCCAAAAATGGCAAGAACCAAGTCAAATAGCTTGCACAATTTCGGGCACCAAAACTGCCAGAACTAAAAGTGACCTAAAATTGACCAAATTTTGCACTATATGTGGAATCTGTTCAGCTTTAGTAAATTGACCATATCTTGGTCTATACAACTCAGAATGACCTAAAATTTTGCCCAGAGTACAATAAGACATAGAGCTACAATTCTTATGAAGACACCAAAGCCCAAAAAAGGCAAGAACTAAGTCAAATAGCTTGTACAATTTCGGGTAGCAAAATTGCAAGAACTAAATGTGACCTAAAATTGACCAAATTTTGCACTAAAGGTGCAATCTGTCCAGCTTTAGTAAATTGACCATATCTTGGTCTATACAACTCAGAATGACCTGAAATTTTGCCCAGAGTGCAATAAGACATAGAGCTACAATTCTTATTAAGACACCAAAGCCCAAAAATGGAAAGAACCAAGTCAAATAGCTTGCACAAATTCGGGTACCGAAACTGCCAGAACTAAATGTGACTTAAAATTGACCAAATTTTGCACTAAAGGTGCAATCTGTCCAGCTTTAGTAAATTGACCATATCTTGGTCTATACAACTCAGAATGACCTAAAATTTTGCCCAGAGTGCAATAAGACATAGAGCTACAATTCTTATGAAGACACCAAGCCAAAAAATGGAAAGAACCAAGTCAAATAGCTTGCACAAGTTTGGGTACCAAAACTGCCAGAACTAAATATGACCTAAAATTGACCAAATTTTGCACTAAAGGTGCAATCTGTCCAGCTTTAGTAAATTGACCATAACTTGGTCTATACAACTCAGAATGACCTGAAATTTTGCCTAGAGTGCAATATGACATAGAGCTACAATTCCTATGTAGACACCAAAGCTCAAAAATGGCAAGAACCAAGTCAAATAGCTTACACAAGTTTGGGTGCCAAAACTGCCAGAACTAAATGTGACCTAAAATTGTCCAAATTTTGCACTAAATGTGAAATCTGTCCAGCTTTAGTAAATTGAACATATCTTGGTCTATACAACACGGAATGACCTGAAATTTTGCCCTGAGTGTAATAAAACATAGAGCTACAATTCTAATGAATACACTAAAGCCCAAAAATGGCAAGAACCAAGTAAAATAGCTTGCACAATTTCGGGCACCAAAACTGCCAGAACTAAAAGTGACCTAAAAATGACCAAATTTTGCACCATATGTGGAATCTGTTCAGCTTTAGTAAATTGACCATATCTTGGTCTATACAACTCAGAATGACTTAAAATTTTGCCCAGAGTTCAATAAGACATAGAGCTACAATTCTTGTGAAGACACTAAAGCCCAATAAAGGCAAGAACTAGGACAAATAGCTTGCACTATTTCAGGTAGCAAAATTGCAAGAACTAAATGTGACCTAAAATTGACCAAATTTTGCACTAACAGTGAAATCTGTCCAGCCTTAGTAAACTGACCATATCTTGGTCTATACAACCCAGAATGACCTGAAATTTTGCCCAGAGTGCAATAAGACATAGAGCTACAATTCTTATTAAGACACCAAAGCCCAAAAATGGAAAGAACCAAGTCAAATAGCTTGCACAAATTTGGGTACCGAAACTGCCAGAACTAAATGTGACTTAAAATTGACAAAATTTTGCACTAAAGGTGCAATCTGTCCAGCATTAGTAAATTGACCATATCTTGGTCTATAAAACTCAGAATGACCTGAAATTTTGCCCAGAGTGCAATAAGACATAGAGCTACAATTCTTATGAAGACACCAAGTAAAAAAATGGAAAGAACCAAGTCAAATAGCTTGCACAAGTTTGGGTACCAAAACTGCCAGAACTAAATATGACCTAAAATTGACCAAATTTTGCACTAAAGGTGCAAGCTGTCCAGCTTTAGTAAATTGACCATAACTTGGTCTATACAACTCAGAATGACCTGAAATTTTACCTAGAGTGCAATATGACATAGAGCTACATTTCTTATGGAGACACCAAAGCCCAAAAATAGCAAGAACCAAGTCAAATAGCTTGCACAAGTTTGGGTGCCAAAACTGCCAGAACTAAATGTCACCTAAAATTGATCAAATTTTGCACTAAAGGTGCAATCTGTCCAGCTTTAGTCAATTGACCATGTCTTGGTCTATACAACTCAGAATGACCTGAAATTTTGCCCAGACTGCAATAAGACATAGAGTTACAATTCTAATGAAGACACCAAAGCCCAAAAATGGAAAGAACCAAGTCAAATAGCTTGCACAATTTCTGGTACCAAAACTGCCAGAACTAAATGTGACCTAAAATTGACCAAATTTTGCATTATATGTGGAATCTGTCCAGCTTTAGTAAATTGACCATATCTTGGTCTATACAACTCAGAATGACTTAAAATTTTGCCCAGAGTTCAATAAGACATAGAGCTACAATTCTTGTGAAGACACTAAAGCCCAATAAAGGCAAGAACTAGGACAAATAGCTTGCACTATTTCAGGTAGCAAAATTGCAAGAACTAAATGTGACCTAAAATTGACCAAATTTTGCACTAACGGTGTAATCTGTCCAGCCTTAGTAAACTGACCATATCTTGGTCTATGCAATTCAGAATGACCTGAAATTTTGCCCAGAGTGCAATAAGACATAGAGCTACAATTCTTATTAAGACACCAAAGCCCAAAAATGGAAAGAACCAAGTCAAATAGCTTGCACAAATTTGGGTACCGAAACTGCCAGAACTAAATGTGACTTAAAATTGACCAAATTTTGCACTAAAGGTGCAATCTGTCCAGCATTAGTAAATTGACCATATCTTGGTCTATACAACTCAGAATGGCCTGAAATTTTGCCCAGAGTGCAATAAGACATAGAGCTATAATTCTTATGAAGACACCAAGTAAAAAAATGGAAAGAACCAAGTCAAATAGCTTGCACAAGTTTGGGTACCAAAACTGCCAGAACTAAATATGACCTAAAATTGACCAAATTTTGCACTAAAGCTGCAAGCTGTCCAGCTTTAGTAAATTGACCATAACTTGGTCTATACAACTCAGAATGACCTGAAATTTTACCTAGAGTGCAATATGACATAGAGCTACAATTCTTATGGAGACACCAAAGCCCAAAAATGGCAAGAACCAAGTCAAATAGCTTGCACAAGTTTGGGTGCCAAAACTGCCAGAACTAAATGTGACCTAAAATTGATCAAATTTTGCACTAAAGGTGCAATCTGTCCAGCTTTAGTCAATTGACCATGTCTTGGTCTATACAACTCAGAATGACCTGAAATTTTGCCCAGACTGCAATAAGACATAGAGTTACAATTCTAATGAAGACACCAAAGCCCAAAAATGGAAAGAACCAAGTCAAATAGCTTGCAGAATTTCTGGTAGGAAAATTGCAAGAACTAAATGTGACCTAAAATTGACCAAATTTTGCATTATATGTGGAATCTGTCCAGCTTTAGTAAATTGACCATATCTTGGTCTATACAACTCAGAATGACTTAAAATTTTGCCCAGAGTTCAATAAGACATAGAGCTACAATTCTTATGTAGACACTAAAGCCCAAAAAAGGCAAGAACTAAGACAAATAGCTTGTACAATTTCAGGTAGCAAAATTGCAAGAACTAAATGTGACCTAAAATTGACTAAATTTTGCACTAACGGTGTAATCTGTCCAGCCTTAGTAAACTGACCATATCTTGGTCTATGCAATTCAGAATGACCTAAAATTTTTCCCAGAGTGCAATAAGACATAGAGCTACAATTCTTATTAAGACACCAAAGCCCAAAAATGGAAAGAACCAAGTCAAAGAGCTTGCACAAATTTGGGTACCGAAACTGCCAGAACTAAATGTGACTTAAAATTGACCAAATTTTGCACTAAAGGTGCAATCTGTCCAGCATTAGTAAATTGACCATATCTTGGTCTATACAACTCATAATGACCTGAAATTTTGCCCAGAGTGCAATAAGACATAGACCTACAATTCTTATGAAGACACCAAGTAAAAAAATGGAAAGAACAAAGTCAAATAGCTTGCACAAGTTTGGGTACCAAAACTGCCAGAACTAAATATGACCTAAAATTGACCAAATTTTGCACTAAAGGTGCAAGCTGTCCAGCTTTAGTAAATTGACCATAACTTGGTCTATACAACTCAGAATGACCTGAAATTTTACCTAGAGTGCAATATGACATAGAGCTACAATTCTTATGGAGACACCAAAGCCCAAAAATGGCAAGAACCAAGTCAAATAGCTTGCACAAGTTTGGGTGCCAAAACTGCCAGAACTAAATGTGACCTAAAATTGATCAAATTTTGCACTAAAGGTGCAATCTGTCCAGCTTTAGTCAATTGACCATGTCTTGGTCTATACAACTCAGAATGACCTGAAATTTTGCCCAGACTGCAATAAGACATAGAGTTACAATTCTAATGAAGACACCAAAGCCCAAAAATGGAAAGAACCAAGTCAAATAGCTTGCAGAATTTCTGGTACCAAAACTGCCAGAACTAAATGTGACCTAAAATTGACCAAATTTTGCATTATATGTGGAATCTGTCCAGCTTTAGTAAATTGACCATATCTTGGTCTATACAACTCAGAATGACTTAAAATTTTGCCCAGAGTTCAATAAGACATAGAGCTACAATTCTTATGAAGACACTAAAGCCCAAAAAAGGCAAGAACTAAGACAAATAGCTTGTACAATTTCAGGTAGCAAAATTGCAAGAACTAAATGTGACCTAAAATTGACTAAATTTTGCACTAACGGTGTAATCTGTCCAGCCTTAGTAAACTGACCATATCTTGGTCTATGCAATTCAGAATGACCTGAAATTTTGCCCAGAGTGCAATAAGACATAGAGCTACAATTCTTATTAAGACACCAAAGCCCAAAAATGGAAAGAACCAAGTCAAATAGCTTGCACAAATTTGGGTACCGAAACTGCCAGAACTAAATGTGACTTAAAATTGACCAAATTTTGCACTAAAGGTGCAATCTGTCCAGCAATAGTAAATTGACCATATCTTGGTCTATACAACTCAGAATGGCCTGAAATTTTGCCCAGAGTGCAATAAGACATAGAGCTATAATTCTTATGAAGACACCAAGTAAAAAAATGGAAAGAACCAAGTCAAATAGCTTGCACAAGTTTGGGTACCAAAACTGCCAGAACTAAATATGACCTAAAATTGACCAAATTTTGCACTAAAGGTGCAATCTGTCCAGCTTTAGTAAATTGACCATAACTTGGTCTATACAACTCAGAATGACCTGAAATTTTGCCCAGAGTGCAATAAGACATAGAGCTACAATTCTTATGAAGACACCAAAGCCCAAAAATGGAAAGAACCAAGTCAAATAGCTTGCACAAGTTTGGGTGCCAAAACTGCCAGAACTAAATGTGACCTAAAATTGATCAAATTTTGCACTAAAGGTGCAATCTGTCCAGCTTTAGTAAATTCACCATGTCTTGGTCTATAAAACTCGAATGACTCGAAATTTTGCCCAGTGCAATAAGACATAGAGCTACAATTCTAATGAAGACACCGAAGCCCAAAAATGGAAAGAACCAAGTCAAATAGCTTGTACAATTTCGGTACCAAAACCGCAGAACTAAATGTGACCTAAAATTGACCAAATTTTGCATTATATGTGGAATCTGT